>NW_026057590.1:0-21829 GCF_023721935.1 Panthera uncia | reverse complement strand
AAAAAAAAAAAAAAAAAAAAAAAAAAAAAAGAAATGGTGGCTTTAGCCATGTAGTACTCTCCTCCGGACCTTAAAAAAAAACCTGCCAGATAATATTAATGGTAACCATTTGTGATAACCGGTCTCCAAGACAGTTCTCAATGACCCTCATGTATTGTAGTCACACCTTTGCGGAGCTCCCTGCCGTGCTGACAAATGCTGGGCTGCACCCACGCACAGGAAATTGAGGAAGTGACGGTGTGTAACTTTCAAAGCTAGATCATAAAGATAGGTGGCTCCTGCTTCGTGTCTTGGATCATTTGCTCTGGAAGAAGTCCACTGCTTAGCGGTGAGGATGCTCAGGCAGCCCTGTGGAGCAGCCGAGGTGTCAAGGAACTGAGGCCCCCTTGCCGAGAGCCATGTAAATGTGTTCTGGTGGAAGCCCATCCTCCAGCCCCAGTCAAGCCTTCAAATGACTACAGTCTCAGGACAGAGCCCAGGCTAGAACTGCCCAGCTAAAGCATGTCCAAATTCTTGACCCAAAGAAACCGTGAGATGTATTAGACCTTCACTGTTGTCTGAGGCCACTAAGTTTTGAAGTAACCTGTTATGCAGCAATAATCACAGACAAGGCGAAGTTGGAGCTGTTCCTTAATCCAACTGCTGACATTTCCTTGGTCTGATACACATTTTAGAAAAGGAGCTTCAGAAAATGTTACATTGTTAAAAGTTGCAACCTTAGGGGTGTGCTCACTTTGCAAATGCAATTTGAGAGATGCCCCTTAACCTCTAGCTCCTTGCCAGGACATTGCTACCCCTGAGCCCCTCCTACATAGATTCTGGAGCTTTCACTGCAAGAAAAGCAGGCTAACAAAGTGAGAGCCTTGACCGTCTAGTTTATTCCCACAACCAAGGTGGACAGCAAGAGTTGGCTATCTGGCTCAGAGGAAGCGAAGTTGGGATCTGGCTGGGAGGAGACCTTTCCTTTGCACACAGTGCGTCCTGCTCGGGGCTGAATTACCTCAATAATAAAGGAAAGGAAGACTTCATGCTATGTAAATAAACCCCAAATTCGGCCATTATTCATTTTTATTGAAATGGCATGCAAATTACTTAAACTTAGCAGAAAGCAGCCCGGTGAAAACAAGGGGCATCGGGGGCCGGTCACATTCGTTGCAAATCCACACACGACGTTCCACTAGCCCTTAATTACTTGCCCGTGCACACCAGCGGGGCTGCGCCCTTTGTCTCGCTCGCTTTGCTGGCGGTGCTAGCGACTGGGACTCCCTCCCCCGCCCGGAGCAGATGGGCCCAGGGCCTTTGTTTTCCGGGTGAAGCAACGCGGCTGCCCCGCAAGCCTGGCCTCCGGGGCTGCCTGAGCAGGGGTCCCCGCAAGCCTGGCCCCCGGGACTGCCGAGCCGGGGTCCCCGCTGAGGTCTCTGCGCTCTCTGCGCTCCCTGCGCCGTGGCCTTCCCCTGATTGTCTGCCGCATTATTGGAAGCCTCTTTGCTCCCATTGTGTGGGCGCTGTAATCTCTGAGGTTCCTGGAGTTATTTTGAGGAGCTTACTTGAGAGCAATCCCTTGGCTCGCTCAGATCACTCTCCACGCTGCCGGCTCTGGCAGAGAGGCCACCATGCGCGGGCCTCTGATCCCCAGGACTGGCCTGGTGTGCCGCAGGCCCTGCTGCCCACCGACCTGGGCTGGCTCCTGCCTGGGGCTCCACTAGCAAAGCTGATGGCGACTGAAAAAGAAAATCCTGCAGTGAGGATTTCGACCAAGGAAGGGGCAGCAAGTACTTAAGCCCAGACACCTGCTGGAAGCTGGGAGGTGGCTGAAGGAGGGGACCCCTGGTAGAAAGGGCTATTGGGGGGTAGTGGGTGTCCTCTCCACATCACTGAATTCCTGACCCATGGAAATTGCCAGAGATGATACAGGTTTATCTCCCCCGACCTTCACCCAGAAGTCCCCGTTATCAGGGCCTGAGTACTGAGGTGAACAGAACATCATTAACTGCGCTCCTCCTCCCTCACCCCCCTCCAGTGGATAAGCATCCATGGGATCAGAGGGTATCTGCTTTCATAGCAGAGAAGCTGCTTGCGGAAAGGAATGTATGCCAATGGGATCCCTTTTTCCACTGGTTTCCATCCTGAAGTCAGGCACATGCTCCCCCAAGGCAACTGAAATTTTGCAGTGGATGGCCAGCTGTGGGTTAGGAATGGGGATAGGGAGAAGCTGAGACCCCAGGTAGTACCAATGCTGCTGTGAATTCCAAGGCACCCCTCTTTTGGGAGCTCCAGCTATGGGATTATTTTCGTGTTGGAGAATTCCAGGGCCATTCTCCTCTCTTACTTTCTCCATATTCATAACTTCTCTGTTTTACCCCCCTCAGCCTCTCCCTGCCTTCCAAGGCACTCAGCACCTTCCACAGCAGTAGCCTCCATCCTGTCCCTGCCATGAGAACAGAGGCCTAGAGGCCAGGAAGTTTGGGGTTTTGTGCTGATTCTGTGACTAACAGTGTAACCATGGAGAGTCCTTTCCCCTCTCTATTTCTTGGGGAGCCTAAGAAATCATCTGGAGACCAGGGCGCCTAGAAGATTTGAACTCTCTCTAAAGGCTGTGACTGGGGGGCCTCCACTTTTCCCAGGGCCCAGGAGATGTCCCCCACATCAGTAGTTCTGGACTCTAAGCTGAGAGTGTGTTTCACCAGGGACGTGTGGAAATGGTGGCTAGTCTCAGAGCTGGTTCTCACAGGGCTGGAGTGCTGTGGGTAGGTATTTGGGAACTTTTCATGGTCCTTAAATCCTTTCATTGTGGAGAGGTCCACTGGGCTTAAAGTTAGATTTAATGTCCAAGATTTGAGGACAATCCTTTTCCTGGAGGCTGTGACTTCCTGGCAGCTAAGATCATTGTGGTGGAATCAATGAACATGCTTCCAGATCCCGGCCTGGCCTCCAACAGCTGGGGGTCTGAGGCCAGTGAAGTAACCAGGAAAAAGTCCTGCCTCCCCCTCCCCTCCGCTCTTCTCCCCTCTGGGCTGCCATCCGAAATAGGATATTACTTAACTGAACTGTGCTTGAAGCTTCAAGGTCTCTATTGTATTCTAACATTATTTACTCCTTCTCAAAATATTGTTTATTGGGTTCATTTAATTCAAGGGCTCTAGGTATTTCTTCAGCAGTAATAAAAAAAAATCAGTGCTAGGCACTGAATGGTGTGCCTACCCCCACCCCCAATTCATGTTGAAGCCTGAAACCCCAGTGTGACTGTCTTTGGGGAGGAGCCTATAAGGAGGTAATTAAGGTTCAGTGAGGTCTTAAGGGTGGAGCCCTGATGTGATAGGATTAGTGTTCTCATAAGAAGAGACACCAGAGACTTGGATCCCCGCTCCCTACCACAAACACAAAGAAGAGGCCATCGCCAAGGTGGAAGGCCTGCAAACCAAAAGATCTCTGAATGAAACCTGCCTTCCCAGCACCCTGATCTTGGGCTCACAGGCTCCAGAACTGTGGGGCATGTCGTGTAAATCCCCCAGTCTTTGGTAACTTGTTACGGCAGTCTGAGCAGACTAAAGCATGTGTGGATACGACAATGTATCTGACATGTTGAAGAAACTCTGTGTACCAGAAACTGACAACAGACACACAAACGCCAGGGGTCACTTAGTCACAGTCTGTACTGCAGCAAAACAACCTCCCCAAACCCTCCAAACCATCCACATTCTGCCACGGAACAAAAGCCCAAACACATCAACGTTTAAAACAAAACCCAAAAAACAACAAAAGCAGCATTAAAGTAAAAACTACTTGGGAGAAAGAATTTCCATCCTATGAGCAATTTGAAATAAAAACTTCAGACTCATAATAGTGACTCTACCATCATTTTCTGTAATAAAACATCTATTATAACAGATATGGCAATACAATAAAAGTCCTATTGTTCCGGAAACTGTATTATAACTGAAACAGGATAATTATAGAAATACTTGCATGAGAATTGCATGTTCAACAGAACCATTGAAAATCACTCTTCTCACACTGAAAATAAGTCTTCCAGGTACAGAGAACTCTTCAGTGAGATCTGAAATAGAAGGCAAGGTGGCCTTTTTTTTTTTTTCAAATCTTTTATAGCAGCATAACCTTCCAAAGCCCCCTCGGGGCCATCTGTAACATGTCTCCAAGGGCCCACCTGGCTCTGAGTTCCATACTTTATTTGGAAAACTAAAATCTGATGGTAGATTTTGAAGTAGGGCATCTCTCTATTCTTTCCACAGACAGATTTTAGGGTGAATCTCAGTTCTATCAAGTTCATTTTGTAAATTCTAACTTAGAATTTCTAGCTTCTAGAGCAGCGGACCCCTGGAACATTCTGCAGAGATCCAATCGTTTTTTGAAGGCATTGCTGGCACTGCGGCTCTCCCAGCCTTGTGGTTGACACGGGGGCTCTTGGCTCTGTTCCTCCTGAAGTCCTCACAGCAGCCCTTCGGTGTTGAGAGCAAGGATTCTTCTCATTTAGTAGCTGAGGAACCTGGGAACTGTCTGGATGGGAGCAGGGTCAGGGGATTTGTCTGGAAACTGCATTTGCACCGTAAGCACGCTGTTTTTCCTTAGCTTGACTATTTATTTGATGTGGCTTTGGGGAAACTGACAAAAATTACAGAGGAGTAGGAGGCCAGAGGGCCTGTGAGCCATCCCTTGTCACCTGACTGCTGACTTCTGATGCTCCCTCCCCGTAACTTGGCACTTGCAGGGCTGGAAACTGGAGGAAATTCACAGAACCATGATGGTGGCTGAGGGACCAAGGGAGTGTGCAGGGAGGAAATAACAACAACAACAACAACAACAATAACAACAATAAACATACTCAGCACCATGGCAAATAAGTAGACAGGTGCTGAGTGATGACTGAAGGGACATGATAGCCATCTACAGATATCTGAAGGATGTAAACACCAAGGAAGAAGATGAATTAATTATTTAGAGGCACAGTGATGAAGCTCCGGACCAGCTCCATTACCAGCCCCCAAACCACCTTGCCCACAACAGTCCTTTCAGAATTAAGCTCCCCCAAGACCAAAGACAGGCAGCTTGATGGTCCCTCTGCACACAACAACTGTGATACAAGGCATGGGCCGAGCCTCCTACTTTCATTGTGCCAGCATGTACCATGTGTGTACTCAGATGCTTATCATCACGGCTGCCATTTGTTGAATACCTGGTGTTTTGCGTTGAATTGTGTCACCCCGAAGACTTTGTAGTCCTACCCCCGAAACTTGTAAATGTGACCTTATTTGAAAATAGAGTCTTTGAAGATGTCATCAAGTTCAGATGAGATCTTTAGGGTGGGCCTTTAATCCAATATGAAGAGGGAAGTTGGGACACAGGCACAGACACACAGGGAGAATGCCACGTGATGACAGATGCAGGGCACAGCTGCAAACCCACGAATGCCGAGGGCTGACAGCCACACCAGAAGCTGGGAAGAGGCCAGGAGTGATGTCCCCCACAGACTTCAGAGGGAGCTTGGACCTGCCCATACGTTGGACTGCTCTCCGAAACGGAGACAATAAATTTCTGTTTTAAGACACCCACTTTGTGGTGCTTTGTTATAGGGCCCTACATGCTACAGCAGTGTGATGAATATTTCCCATATGAAAGGAATGGCTTGCATCTTAGGGAGAAGGCTGGGGGCAAGGGATACCCCCTCCATCCCAAGGGCCAAGGAAGGAAGGGTGTCCTAGGCCCACCATATGGGGTTGGAATCCCTCCTGACCCAAAACCCTGGCTCTATGGTTGCAAGTCTGGATCAAGATCCCTGGGAATCCCTAAGCACAAGACTATGGAGCCTCCTTAGAGGTAATCTAAAATAGAAAGAAGGCTCAGTTGGTGGAGCATGTGACTCTTGATCTCGGGGTTGAGTTCAAGCTCCATGTTGGGTGTAGAGATCACTTAAAAAACATAAGAAATAAAAATTAAAAATGAATAAAAAACAAAAAGAACACTGTAAGATTTTAGTGTTCAAAATGACATCAAGTTTACTCATATGCTTTGATTAAGAGGTTGCAGGGGTTTATGTGTGTGTGACCTGTATATGGAATTGTCCAGCTCTGGGTCTGGGTTTTTTTTATCCTGAAAAAGCCATAAAAGGTAGGAGCTAGCTAACTCGAACTCTAGAAAAGTTGGGGTGGGGGGAAAGGTGCTGACTTCAGGGGGCCCCATGGCCTTCAGGCTGCACTCCTTCACATCCATCCCTTGCCCTCTACCCCATTTTAGATGGACCTTGCACCTTGCACCTTCCTCAAGCCCAGAGAGTCCTCCTGGGGATCGTGTCTCCCTTTGGCCCCTGATTCAGGATCTCTGACTCTCTGGCTTAGGGACATTTCTCCCTCCCCTCAGTGGTCATGGAGACAGCCCAGCAACCTTGGGGAGCCAAAGATGCTAAGTTAACATTTGGTGAATGTGTGGATCATAGTCTGAAGCTGGCTTTATGAATGCAGACCAGCATGCTTTGGGATTCTTGCACCCTTCTGGAAAATGGTGGATTGTGAAGGCATGGGGTGGAATCAGATTTCCTGCCTCTCTGGGCACATGAGGCTCACATTTGGGACTCTGGAGATGTTTTTCGCGAGAATAATCTTGATCCCTATACATTTCCTCCTTTACTCTTCAGTAGTATCCTATGGGACAGGGACTATCATTGTTGTCATTTCCCAAATGAGGAAACTGAGGCATAGAGAAGTTGAATGACTTTCCCAAGGTCACCCAGCCAGATCTTAGGACTGTAAGCATTATGAGAGCACTATCTGTATGCTGGGCCAGGGCACAGTCACCATGATGGCGACCCTGCTGTGCACCTCCTTCACAGGACCGACTCTACAGGAGGCCCAGCTGACACTATGAGACTGTGGAATCATCTGTTACATTTATGGGCTTCTGTGTATGCACCCACTCATACCAGAATGAAGGTGCCAGGTTGCTGATAGGTGCAATGTTTGCGGGACTTCTTACAGTTCACCTTCTCTTCTCAAGAGGGTCCTGACCTTGAAGTTTCTTTCCCTTCCAGCATCTTTCCTGCCTACCAGTACTCCCCTTACCACCTCTGGGGAAGGAGTCAGCAGCCCAATTCTTTAATGAGCCACCAGAGGGAGCTGCCTGCAGAGAAACTAGAGAATCTCCCCCAGGTAGGGGCCTGGAGATGATTGAGCTATTCTTAGCCTCAGTTAACTTTCATTGTTGAATGTCACCCAAACTCAACAAAAGCTCCTACTCAGAAATGGATGGATTTCACTGTGGCCAGGGAACCCTGGTTAATGCTCAAGGCCCTTTCTCACAGGAGGACAGAAGGGAAACGGAAGTAACAAAAATGATGATAGTTATAGAGTATAAAGTTTCAATTCTGCAAGATAAATACATGCTAGGAATCCATGCAGCATACTGCCTACAGCTGATAATATTGTATCATACACTAAATGTATACTAAAGAGGGTAAATCTTATGTTAAGTGTTCTCAACTCTCTCTCTCTCTCTCTCTCTCTCTCTCTCTCTCACATACACACACACACACACACACACACACACACACGATAATAGTAATAATAAAGAGAGTGGGAAAAAACTTCTGAAGTTTGATATGTTTATGGTATAGATTGTGATGGTGGTCTCACAGGTATATGCTTATCCCCCAACTCGTTGGCTTATATACCTTAATACGTACAGCTTTTTTAAGTCAGCAAATATATATACCTTTTTTTTTAAACATCTTATTGGGGCATGTATATACTATAGTATATATGTCTGTTTAAATATATGGTATATATATATATGCATATGTGTTTATATCTGTGTGTGTACATACATGGTATTTATATGTGTATATATGCGTGTATATATGTGGTATATGCATATGTGTGTACTTTCCCACTCAAAAGAGGAAAAAGAAGAAAAGGAAACAAGATGACTGGTCGTGTAAAAGAGGCCCATCCTCCGGGTGTCTACAGTACCCTGGAAAGCCAGGCTAAGTGCTGGGTTCAGCAAGGTCTTCGAGCCAGGTGGACCCAGGTTAGAGTCTGAACCCTGACACACCCTACCTGGGTGGCCTTGAGCAGACCCACCTCTCCATGCCTGGCTTCTCCTATCTGTAATATGGCAGTGGCAACCATGCCTAGGTGACAGGACTACTGCCAGGATTAAGTGGTATAGTCCACGGAAAGCCACCAGAGCCTTTTTCAGATTTGAAATGGTTCAAGGCCAGCCCTTGTGAGCGCGTGTGTAGGAGCACGGGGGTGGGGGAGGGGGTGGGGGGAATCTCCTCCATACTCTCTCGAAAGTATCCCCTGCACCCCCTCCCCACCTCTGCCCCCTCCCAACAGTCTCCCCAACCTCAGCTTTGTCCTGGAAGCTGGAGTCCCCTTCCCTTGGAACCCTGGGAGTAAATCGAGCGCTTAGCCTTTCAACCCCCCAGACCCAGAGGCGTCTGGTGCCAGCACCGGCCTCCAGCTTATGTTGGACTTTGGCCCATACATTCACTGAACATTAATTTAGTACCTTTGGCTTCCCGTGGTTGCTGGGCTTCCCGTGGTTCCCATGATCGCTGAGGGGAGGGAGGATAGTCCCTAGGCCTGAGGGTCAGAGATCCTGAATCAAAGGTCAAAGGGAAAGAGGATCCCAGGAGGCCTTTCCGGGCTTGAGGGAGTTGCAAGGTGCCAAGCGCATCTAAAACGTGTGCGGGCTGGGGTAGAGGACAGGGGATGGACGCGCTGGAGCGCAGCTTGGGGACCACGGTGACTTCAGCCTGCACGGCCCAGCCTGTCAGAGGCCTGGGCCCGGAGGAGGAGGAGGGGCGCCGCCTGCGCCCTCGGGCTCCGCGGCGAGCCTGGGCCCGGCCGGCTGCGGGAGCGCGGCGCTACGCGGCGCCGGGGTGAGTGGCGGCCGGAAGGCCCCCCTTGCGGGCGAGCCGGAAGGCGGGAGGGCGGAGCCCGGGCCGCCGCGGGTGCCGGGGGACGCTCGGCGGCGCGGGACTCGGGTCGCGCGGGTCTGGGGCTCCCGGCGGCGACGCGGGCGGCGGGCCGCTTCCCAGCGGGGGGAAGGGCCTCCGTGCGCCGGCGTCGCGCGGGGTGAGGCCGGGCGCCCAGGAGGTGGGGCCGGGAGGCCTGCGGGCTGCCGGGCCTAGCCTGTCACGTTGCTAGGGTATTCATTTTCCATATGAAGACACTGAGGCACGGAGAGGCTGACGTCACATCAGAAGTAAGCAGTAGCAGCCGAGCTGGGTTTAGAACCCGGGCTGCCAGACTTGGGGGTGGGGGCTCGTACGCAGCGGTGCGCCACGCAGTGACCCGGGTTTGTGTGTTTGTGTGACCTCCTCAGTTACCCACGTGTATGTGTCCTCCTCAGTAACCCGGTGGACCTCCTCAGTGTCCCAGGTGCGTGGGCGGGGGGGGGGGGGGGGGGGGGGGGGGGCAGGATGGAGTCCTAGTTAGGATACTGGGTGAGTCAGCACCCCTGGACTCGCCCTATGGGGAATGTTTAGAGATGACCCGAATGGATGTCAATGATTTAGGAGGGGCGAATTAGTTTGGTGAGGACAGGTGGCTTCTTTAGCCTTGAAAAAAGGAAACAGACTTTGAGAGGCTGCACAGCAGCCTGTTCATGGGCCAGGTAGGTAGGTAGGTAGGTAAGGTCACTCTCCCCGGGCCTGTGACAGAGAGAAGGCAGTACCTGCTTTGCTTTGGCCTCCTTGGTACAAGAAGATAGGCCAGGGCGGCTTGCTCTCTTGATGTTTTTTTTTCTTTTTTTTTTTTTTTAAGTTTATTTATTTATTTTGAAAGAGAAAGAGCATGAGCGGTGGAGGGGAAGAGGGAAAGGGCGCGTCAGAGAATCCCAAGCAGGCTCCGCACTGACAGTGTGAAGCCCCACTGGGGGCTGGAACTCAGGAACCGCCAGATCATGACCCCAGCCGAAGTCAAGAGCTGGACGCTTGCCCACAGAGCCACCCAGGCGCCCTGCTCTTTCGATTTTTTACAAGAAATCTGAAATCAGATGTATGTGAAATCAGATCTCTTAATACTGGCAACCAGCTGAGTTTTTAAAAAGTCTATGGGCGGGGCGCCTGGGTGGCTCAGTCAGTTAAGCGGCCGACTTCGGCTCAGGTCTGGATCTCGCGGTCCGTGAGTTCGAGCCCCACGTCGGGCTCTGTGCTGACAGCTCAGAGCCTGGAGCCTGTTTCGGATTCTGTGTCTCCCTCTCTCTGACCCTCCCCCGTTCATGCTCTGTCTTTCTCTGTCTCAAAAATAAATAAACGTTAAAAAAAAAATTAAAAAAAAAAAGTCTATGAGCTAATCTGACAATGCTGCTGGGATCCAGGAGTAACCCTGGCCCCAGGGCATACAGAGGTGGGAAGACCAGGTTTACAGGAGCCAGTGCACACAGTGGAAGTTGATGACTTCCAACAGACGAGTAGAAAGTACTGAAGATTGCAGGTGAGCAAGATCTCTGTCTGAGTCCTTAGGGGCTTGCTTTTCTAATTTTTTGTTTTTTGTTTTTTAAACAGGGTGCATGGAGGTCTGTGTTAGCGCTGAAGCCCCCCTCTCTCTCCTGTCTCACAATCTGGTCCGTCTCAAAAAGCCGCGCTGCAGTCTCAGGGATGGGCTCATCTCCCTCTTTCCCAGAACCTTGCTGTAATCAGCAGACCAGCCTGGTGCGTGGAGAAAACCAGGGCTGCAAGTTGGCATTTGCCTTCCCTGTGGCTGGCAGATGGGCTTTCTGTGACCAGAACCTGTTTTGTGGACAAATCTGATTCTGAAATAGGTGTGATATGGGAGGGGAGGCCCCATTCCCACTCTCTGAGGTCTGTCCCCATCAGAGTACTCTTCCTCCCTCCTCCCTCCTTCCTCGCTTCCCTGTTGCTTACAGACAAAGGCAAGCTTGGAGTGGGAGAAGGAGCAGGACTGCTTCCTCCCTCAATCTGGCAAGCCTGGAGAAGTCAGGAGGCTGAGCTTTTTAGCAAGGAGTCAGGAGATGGGGTTACAAACCTTTCTTCCACAAGAGTCTATTGATGCTCTAGCTTCTAAAATGATTCCTGCAAGGAAATTAAGCCAGCTTTCTCTTGGATTGAGGCAGCCACAGTGCCACTGCTTTCTGTGGTGTAGAGCTATTGAGCCCAGCCAGAGTTGGGCCACTTCTTCCCCTGCCCTCCCACACACCGTGACACCTGCTGGTCCTCCAGTTCTGCAGAGCCCTGGGCCTGTGCCTTGTGCTGGTCTGCCTGGGCAAAGTGGAGGTTGAGAACAGCACTTGCACAATGATGCCTTATGAGCCCCTGTGGGTTTATGTAAAGTCAATCAGAGCAGGTCGGAAGCTAGGGTTTTTTTGATGGACAATAGAGCGTGATGTGGCTGTTTCCTGCCTCGTTTACATGTGTTTTCTTGCTGTGCAGAAACGGTTTCAAGAGTGCAAATCATAATGCTGCAGAAAACCTGTTTTAGGAGTGGTGTCTGGGCAGAGTGCACTGGCCAGGAGGCCAGCCTTGCAGACCACCCTTGGGGTCTTCATGTGCCCGGAAATGGGAAGCTCACTGCAGCTTCCAGAGGGGCTTTCCTAGGACGGGAGCTTTGTCTCCCTTTCCCTAGCATAATTGACTGATAAAAAGCTAGATATAAACCAGATATAAAGTATACAATGATTAGACGTTCTACAGGAGGGTTTTTAGCTTTTTGAAAGGCTTGACCATGAAATTAAATGCCTTTGGTTATCAATATTTGAAATAAATGAGCATTTGAAATAAAACTCATTTTGTTTTCATAGCTTCACAGGACCATGGCTACTGGGTGAATCAAGTCCCACCCTCCATCCCCTCATGTTGTAGTGACTTCTGCTGTGTGCAGTCCCTTAGCTCTTGTAATGCTATTTTACTCTTGTGACACTTGTGAGTGGACAAGTCTTGACCCTCAAGTGGGCTGCCTTCCAGGGAGGAGAAGGCAGCATGTACTCTGCGAGAGGCTGCCAGTAGTGAGCAAAGGTGCCTGGAAGCTGGGAGGTGCCTTGATGGGTCCAGGACACACACAGCCAAAGCAGGAACAGGCATCCTGACTTCTCCTCCAGTCCCTCGAGTGGCCCTTCAGGGCCTGCCCCTCATTGCCTCTATACCCCACTTGGTCAAACAGACGCATTCGGGGGATGCTTGTTTGCAGTTTCTGAACTTGAGGACTAAGTAAGAGATGTCAGATGTCCCGGGTCACGCTCTCTTAGGGTCTTGCTGTCCAAAGTGGGGTTAGAAGACCAGCTGGAGGCTTGTTCGAAATGCACAATCTCAGCCCACTCCTACTGGCTGTACTTAGCAAGGTCGTCAGTGGTTCCTGTTCACTGTGGAGAATCACTGATCTCAAGAATATTGCAGGGACCAGAGCACAGGAGACTTCTTACCTCTCTGGGGACTGCACAGAAGTTCTGAAACCTGACTGTGGTGATCCAGCAGGCCCACACACTTCGTTCTAAGGGCTCAAATTGCTCTCTCAGGATTGGGAGGGTAATTTTACATTAGAGGCTGGTTCTGGATTATCCTTGGGTCAAAAAGAAGATGTAACCAAAAGATATTGAGCAACAGGGTCTGCCCCAAACTTTGCAAGTTCCTTTAGCAACATTCCTTTAGCAAATGTGTCAGCCCTGAGTGAAAACGGGAGTGATGGAAAGGAAGTGCCCACTGAGTCTTGGGTTCAGCTGAAGCGGGAAGGAGAAGCACCAGCTCGGGCCGCTTTGATTTTAGCCCCCAGCCCAGGCAGGTGGCCCATCAGTGTAGTGGCTCTCCATTCATGCCCACCCTGGGTCAGAGCCCACCCTGCCCTTGCCCTGCCTGCCTGCCAGTTTCCCCCAGTATGGCAAACAATTTCCTGACGTCAGAGAAGTTTTCTAAGGTCATTGTTCCAAAGGCCCATCTGTCTCTGTCCAAACATATGCAACTCCCTGGAATTCTTTGGTTTATTTTATTCTCCGATTGTTTCATATTACCATGTCATCCTGTCTCTGTCTTTGATACCCCACATGCAGAACTGGTTTGGGTTTAGGAGTGGTGTGTGTCAGTAACAGAATGTCCATTTATTTATTTTTTACATTATATTTATTTTTAAGAGAGAGAGAGAGAGGCACAGCACAAGTGGGGGAGGGGCAGAGAGAGAGGGAGACACAGAATGGGAAGCAGGCTCCAGGCTCTGAGCTGTCAGCACAGAGCCTGATGCGGGGCTCGAACTCACAAACCGTGAGATCATAACCTGAGCCCAAGTCAGACGCTTAACCAACTGAGCCACCCAGGCGCCCCCAGAATGTCCATTTAGAGCCATCATGTCTCAGGGCCTGCAGTATTCCAGACTCACACTGGCCACTTTGCATCCATTCTACTTATACCTTTCAAGAATCCAGCTTGTAGATGGTTTGTCTCCATATTACAGGTGAGGAATGTGACGTCTGCTCAGGGTCATGCAGCGGGCAAGTGCGGGCACAAAGCCGGTGTGGTCTCACAGCCCAACACTTTCCCCTTTACTGGCTTGGCATGAGCTCAGTTGCACTGTCACACAAAAGAGGACTTGAGGCCAGGACTTTCTGCACCCTGCCAGGCTTTGCACACTGGGGATGCCTGAGCCAGCAGGACGGTCGCTGATGCAAGAGAGGTCAGTCTTGCCTCACTTGTGGTGAACCGGTAGAGCCTGCAGTTGGGGTTGCTCCTTAATCTGTCCTAAGTCAGAAGTTAAGCAGAGAGAAGAGAAGACCTTTCACCCATTCTGCTGATTCTGTTTGCTTGTTAACTAAATGCTACCCTGCTTTGTCTGTGACAACTTTTCACGTGACGGAGTGCTGTCGGTCGTGCGTATGGTGGAGCTACTGTTCTCTACTGAAAAATGAGGACTCTTCCTCAAAACTCTAGGGAGAGTAACATTTGGGTGGAAATACACTGACACCCATTGAAAGTCTCCCTCTGAAATCCTTCCTTTGAGGCTTGCCGAGATGCCCGTCGTGGTAGGAGACATCATGAAGCTGCTCTGCTCCATTTCCGAGGAGAGGAAAATGAAGGCGGCCGTCAAGCACTCTGGGAGGGGCGCCCTGGTCACAGGGGCCGTGGCCTTCGTCGGGGGCCTGGTTGGAGGCCCACCCGGACTAGCTGTTGGTAAGCGTGAATCCCTTGCAGGGGCAGCCAGCCTGGTGGGTGTTGTGAAAAAGGCCTTTGAGACCACGGAGACCTCATAAAGGTCTCTGTCCCGTGTGAGATGTTCAGTCAAGTTGCTTCTGTGAAATGATCTCTGTGTACATAATGTATCCTATTGAAAACGCAGCTTCTGAGTGTGAATGTCTCAGAAGTGCAGGGTGTTCTTGGAAATGGCATGTGTCATGCAGACCTGGGGGATGCCTCTCCCCGCAGGGGTGTGTCCTAGAGTCCGAAGATATCGGGGTGTCCTGGGTCCCTTGGATAGTCTCCTAACCCCGTCACCATTGCATATCACTGCAGAAGGGAACCAGGGAGGAGGCTGGGACTTGCTGAGCACCTGCTAGGAGCACATGCTGTCTGGCCATTTTACATAAGCCCATTCAGAGAGACTGCCCCATTCTGAAAGCAAACAATCTAATGCAGAAACAGCAATAAACTATGCTAGAGTGGCCATCCCTGCCCCTTTCTTTTGCCACCTGCTTCTATTTGAGAGCCAGTTTCTGGCAATGAATGGAGGTTTGGCTGATTTTCCCATCATTCCTTGGAGATAGGATGAGGTTGCTTCCTTTGGCTTAGGAATAGGAAGGAAGAATTCCTGTGTGGCCTGAACTGTGGGCTAGGGTGGCATTAGTGAGCTGGCTGCTGTGTGGGCCTGACTTGAGGAGGGGCTGGATTATGCCTCCCTTGAGGTGCCTCAGATGGACCCTGAAACATAGGAGCATTGGCTAAAGACATGGTCTGCTGCATTGGGCTCAGTGAATCCTTAACTGAATGCCTGCCTTGTGCTGGGGAGGCTGTGCTGGGGACATCGGAGAGCTCAGAGTCTGGTGGAAATCCTGTCTGTACATGAGTATAGGCTGGAGAGGTGACTGTGTCTGCCAGGTTGGCTTCTGTTTCCCAGCTCCCCAGCATGGCTTCCTGCTCTGTTCTGCCTTTCTATAGCAGGATGGGCATATCCGAGGACATTTCATGAAGCTGAGATCACACTGGGGAGTAAATCAGCATGTGGGTGGCCCCAGACCTTCCACATGTCCATTTCCCTTTCCAAACTGTGAATTAGTGAGTCCTGACTTCAGCTTCTCACCATCCAACAAGCAGCCAGTGAGGGCGGAGACCAGGCCATTGCCTCTTTCCTCAGCGACATTCTGTATCTTTGTCCCACCCCATCTAGTGCACTCAGGGGCGGTCTTGATAGGATCGTTTATCATATAGCTGTTCTCAGATGCCATTGTGGGAGCATATATTTTATTCGGATTATGTAAAAGCTGGTGGAGAACAGGATGTCTGCAAAGAGAACCCGGGGGATTCGCTACTTGCAGCCCCTGCTCGTGGGCGGGAGTATCATTTTACCCAGAAAACAAAGGAATTTTCTCTTCTCCAAAGAGTTAGTAATTTGCTGGTCGATATTCCTGGCGACTTTTTGCATTAAGTGCTGCTCTAAATCAAATATTGATGTTCTCATAAAGGTTTAGTGCAGATGTGTGCAACTCTTGTCGACTCTAAGCACTTCACGGGTGTCATGGGGAAAAGTTCAGTAAAACTTGTAAATTACTGATTTTCCCTCCCCAGAATCCTCCCTGCCTTAGGAGCAGAAGGGGAGCCTGTCCAGGGGCAGTGCTGAGGCTCCAGGACTCTATGTTGGCCTGGTCTCTGTCTCAGGGGAGGGTGTGCTTCTTGAGAGGGTGCAGGTTTACGGCGTGTGTGTAGGGTCCAGACTACATATGGGTCCTTCCTGGCCCGGGGCTGTATTCTTTCAGATAAACCTCTTATTTGGGAGCAGTAGTAGATGTACAGAGAAGTTGGCAGGACCATGCAGAGAATTCCTGTATATCCCTCACCCGGTTTGTGTTCCCCTAACATTAACGTCTTGTATTACAATGGTACGTTTGTCAAAACTAAGAAGCCAACACTGATACCTGACTATTAGCTATTCTCCAGACTTTATTTGGATTTTGGCAGTTTTTGCATTAATGAACTTTTCCTGTCCCCAAATCCAGCTCAAGATATCACACTGCACTTAATCCTCATGTCTCCTTAGTCTCCCCTGGTCTGTGACGGTTTCTCAGACTTTGCTTGTCTTTCACAGCCTGGGTAGCTTTGAGGAATATTGGTCAGGTATTTGTAGAATGCCTCTCCGTTTGGGTCTGCCTGATGAGTTTCTCATGATTAGCCTGGGATTATGGACCATGGAAGGAGGTGGTGTGCCTATTTCATAGTGCCATTTCAGGGACACGTGACACCCACAGGGCCTCCCTGGTGACACCCACCTTGCTCACCTGGTTAAGGTGGTATTTGCCAGGTTTCTCCACTGTGAAGTTACCGTTTCCCATTTCCATGCTCTGCTCTACTCGTTGGAAGAGAGTTGTCATGTCCAGCTAGCTGGGCTGCATATTTTAAATGCCTGATCATTGATATTTGAAAATCATGGGACCTTTTGAAGATACAAATCTAGCATTCTGTGCAGTACCAATGGGTTGGCAAGGGGTGGCCATGGCCCATTTAGACAGGGAAACAGCTCCCTGTCACCCACAGGCTCACCCAGCCTTCCTCATTCCTCTCAGCCCCCTGCCTGGCCCCTGAGGCACTAGGGTTTGAGACCTCTGCCCCAGGGTGCCTTTCTGTAACAAGCCTGCATCCCACTTGATTAGACAGGACTTTCCGTTGACATAAGGGCATCAAGTCCCCAAATCGTGCGCCTTAAATTTGATCATAAATTTACATTTAAAAACACTGATTATGCCCTTTTGGGTCTGCTGAAAAAGAAATAGTTGAGTAAGTTAAATCTGATATTTATCATCATACAGCTCTGGAGGGGTTGCATTAAAAATAGTTGTTTCAAGAGTAAAGGTCTCCTTATCTATCCCCAGGGTCCTTTAAGCACATGATTTCACTAGAAATTTCCAAAGTTCAGGGGCAAAGAGCATATTAGACACTCAATGGAGAAAACTCTGCCTCACCACTGAGATAATTCTCCTTGAAAATGCACTTGATCCCAGCTCTCTCCTTTCAGATGAGGGAGATTTTTGTGGGAAGCATGGGAGCCTTTGGCCCCTGGAAAAGATTGTAGTTAGCACAGCTATGAGGTGGGAGACGCTTCGTGCAGAGCTTAAGGAAGGGCATGCTTGGGTGTCAATTATACGGACCCAAATGGACTAAAGACCACATAAACCTCTGCCCCCCGCACTGTGGGGTAGAGCGGGCACAGAGCCGAGCCCGTTCTGGCCCTCCCTGAATGTGCCTACTCGTCATGGTGGTGGACGTGCTCTCTGCAAGAACCTGAGACCGTCATTTACGATTACGGCCCAACTAATTACGCCTTCCCTTGTTTTCTAGGGGGGGCCGTCGGGGGTCTATTAGGTGCATGGATGACAAGCGGACAGTTTAAGCCAATTCCTCAGATCCTAATGGAGCTGCCACCCGCTGAGCAGCAAAAGCTCTTTAATCAAGCCACCGCCATCGTCAGGCACCTGGAGTGGATGGACGCCGTGCAGCTGACCACGCTGGTCATGGGCAGTGAGGCCCTGCAGCAGCAGCTGCTGGCGATGCTGGTGAACTATGTCACCAAGGAGCTCCAGGCCGAAGTTCAGTACGATGACTAGGTCGTTCCTCCTGGGACGCAGGGGTCTCGTGTACGTGATTCAGACCCACAGAAGGGGACAGGGGGTTTGGGAAAGCCCCACATCATCAGTGTGTTACCTTGCGTGGAATGAAAGCTGCTGGAGAGGTTACTGCGGCGCGGTATCATGCTCTGGAGATTATTTATGAAGATGTCGTGTTTTGGGGTTGCGCGCACTAATATGCACTGACCACCCTGTGGCTGGAAGGCTGGTGAAGAGCGACATCAGTGACAGCTTTCCGGGTCCACTGTTACTCACAAGGCAGTGTGGCGGAAGGCCCTTGTGTTCCACCTCCCCACCTGTGAAGGAGTCCTGTCCTAAGCACCTGTTAGAGGACGCCTGTCCTAAGCACCTGTTACGGGACCTGTTCCTCCCCTGGGGCCCTGGGTCTCAGGACCTGGGAGCTGGCCCATGAGGGAATCACATTTCCCTCATGTGCCCCTTCCCTGGCCAGTGACTTCCAAGTGTCCCTTCCACGGAGGGGCGGTCGGCATGTTGAGTGAAGCCACAACATCAAGGCCCCCAGCCCTTCTCCCACGTGGCATACCTGGGCTCTCACCGTCCCAGGGGCTTACTCTCCCCATCTGAAAAGTCGTGGTAGTTCTTGAGGTTTGCTTTTCAAATTAAGTACTTTCAGTAAAAAGTGTTGCTCTTTCTGAATTGATAGAATCTAGGAAATGCGTCCACCCTAAATTCTCCCTTAATACTATATTCACTTTGTTTTCGGAACCGTAACTTGACTAGGTGTTATCAAATTGCAATAAATGTTTTCTGAACAGGCCTCTTCTCACATATTTTGTGTAAAGCATTTCTAACACCTGGAGTGCAAGGGAATGCTGGATTTGTGGCTCTAAAGGATGACAGAAGCCTCCCAAGTCCAGTGCTTGAGACCCAGTTTTCCAGGTTTCCTGCTTCAGCCTCCCTGTGCTGCCATGTGTGCACCCTGCCCTGAGCCTCCCCTACTCCCCTGGCACCTGCAGAATGCCTCTTAGGTCTCCAGGCCCTGGGCAGGACAGCAACTTGGGGCTCTCTCTGATGGGAAACGGCACGGGCCTCCCTGGGGGTACGGAGGAGGCCCTCCTAAGGAGAACCAGTGTTCCAGCTCTTCCATTGGTGTAAAGGAAACTTCAGGGTGAATTAGAACCCATGCTGATTAAGGAAGGATTGAGCCTTTATCTCACAGAAAAGGTGCTCTTTAGCTGGCCTCAGCTAACACAAGTTAGGTGCCCTGGCACAGGCCACACCCCTGGAACTGATTAAGCCACTGGTCATTGATGTGCTGTTTGAGTTAATGGGGTGCAGGTAGGGAGCCATTTAGATGGCTCTTCTAACTCATAGAGGGTGATTGGGAAGTTTGGGGAAGCCTCACCCATGCATTACTTCTGTGTTGGGTGGGCCTGACTCTCCCAGGCCCAGGGGACACAGGGGTCCTAGGTAAGAAGCCCTAGTGAAGCCCACTGAAGTGCCCCTCTGGCCTGCCTGCCTTGATTCCTTGGAAAAACACTGGCCCAAGTGTTGGGTGACCAATTATGGGTCAGATGGAGCAGGCCTTGCTGAATGAAGTCACCCTTGACTAGCCAGGTCCTGGAGTGACCCATACTGGACTTTGGGCCCAAGAGGGCAGACCAGACCTTGAGTCCTGTCTTCCATAGGAAGTAAAAGCACTTTCCCTTCAGAATTTCCTTTCGGCTCCTATGGTTTTAGTATTCTTATTTCTGTGTCTTCTATGAAAAAATCTTCATTTATTTATTTTTCAATAGGTAACACCAGCCTGGTACAAAACTTAGAAGATGTCAGACAGTACAAATGTAAAAGCAAGCCTTCCTCTTGCAGGGACCCCTGTTCCAGTCCTCTCCCCAGAGTATTCCTTAACTCTGTTTTTAAACAGTCTTTTAAAACCATTCATTTCCTTTTATTTGTTAGTGTTTGCTGATGAAAGCTTAGAAAAATCCAGAAAAGGATGATGTTTTACCGCCTAGATTATCACTCTTTGTTTTTTAATGTTTGTTTATTTTGAGAGAGAGAGAGAGAGAGAGAGAGAGAGAGAGAGAGAGAGAATCCCAAGCAGGCTCTGAGATGTCAGCACAGAGCCTGATACCGGGCTCAATCGCAGGAACCCATGAGATCATGACCTGAGCCAAAATTAAGAGTCAGATGCTCATGGGGCGCCTGGGTGGCCAGTTAGTTAAGCGTTCAACTTCAGCTCAGGTCATGATCTCACAGCCTGTGAGTTTGAGCCTCGTGTTGGGCTCTGTGCTGATGGCTCAGAGCCTGGAGCTGCTTCAGATTCTGTGTCTCGCTCTCTATCTGACCCTCCCCTGCTCACGCTCTGACTCTCTCTCCTGCAAAAATAAATAAACATTAAAAAAAAATTCAGACACTCAACTGACTGAGCCACCCAGGCACCCCTCAGAATATCACCCTTAACAAATTTGGTGTGTTTCATGCAAACCTTTTAATGCTATCTGTGCATATTTCCACCATATTTGCGTTCTTACTGTTTAGGCCTCTTTGAACACTTTTACCAATTAACATTAAGTAACATTTGTGATATAATTTAAAATTCCTTGTCAATATGTAATGGCTGTATAACATTCCATCACACTTAACCATATCCCTGGTATGGTTTCCATTGCTGCAGTGAACATTTTTGTGTTAACATTCGTTTCATATTTTACATTACGATAGTCTTTCAGATATATTCCTCAAAGTGAAATTAGTGTATTAAGAAGTATGCAATAGGGGTGCCTAAGTGGCTCTGGCAGTTGAGTGTCCAACTCTCGATTTTGGCTCAGGTTGTGATCCTAGGGTTGTGGGACTGAGCTCTGCATCTGGCTCTGCGCAGAGCGTGGAGCCTGCTTGGGATTCTCTCTCTCTCTCTCTCTCTCTCTCTCTGCCCCTCCCCTGCTTGTTCATCCACACTCTCTCTCTGTCTCTCTCTCCAAAAAAACAATTTTAAGTATGCAATATATTTTTTTACATTTTAAATTTTATTTATTTTTGAGACAGAGAGACGGAGACAGAGTACTAGCAGGGGAGGGGCAGAGAGAGAGGGAGACACAGAATCCGAAGCAGGCTCCAGGCCCTGAGCTGCCAGCACACAGCCTGACGCGGGGCTCGAACTCGTGGACCGTGATATCATGACCTGAGCCAAAGTCAGACACTCAACAGACTGAACCACCCAGGCACCCCAGTATGCAATATTTTTTAAAGCTGTTATATCCTGTCAAAATTCTTTCTAGATAGTGTTAATAATCTGCTTTCCCCACAACAGGGTTTGGGGGTGCACATCTCACTGTATCCTCACCCAGAAATAGGATGATAAGTGTCTTAAACTTTATTTGTTGAGTGATTACTGACATCTTGGCTTGATTAGTTTTTCTTTGATAGTGGGGTTGACAAGGCTGGGGTGACCTCCTGGTGGCCGTCTTCCCAAGTGGTGTTGAAAGCCCCCGGGTCCTACGGCCTGAGCAGAGGGCTGGCAATGGGCTGGCCCCCTGCGGCTGGCAGGGCAGTAGCTGGCTGGGCGGTGGCAGCGGGGTGGCCAGGAAACACTAGGGGGCTGCCAGCAGGGTAAGGAGGCAGCTGAGGAAGAAGCCTTGCTGGTGGTGGGGGGGACCCAGTAATTATAAAAAGAAACCATCTGTTCTGGGCCGGTTATTAACCTGCTTTGGGTGTTGACATGACAGCGCCGGGCAAGATTTTCACAGGCAGATGGTGTATTTTTAGCTAGAATGAACTTTTTTATTTTTCTGTTTTTTTATTTTATTTATTTATTTTTTTGAGATGTCTGGCTTGGAAGTAAACACGACTGGGGTGTGTTGCAATGCATGGTGGGGAGGCTGTCAGGAATGGGGCTGGAGGTTTGGAAGGAAGCAATTCTCTCCCCATTAGTTATTGAGAGGTGCCATCTAGTGGTCAAGTATGCACATCCTCTGTCAGTTTCCCTCCCAGCCTTCTTGGGTTACCTGACCGGCCAGGACGTGGCTCCACCAGGATACCTGTTATTGAGTTCCCCTTGGGAGGGCGGCTAGGGTCTTCCTGAGGT
>NC_064817.1:122634926-122675367 GCF_023721935.1 Panthera uncia | reverse complement strand
AAGGCATCCCCTTGTGCCAGCTCAAACCCACTGGCCCCACAGGGGGGGCTCCCCATCTTCTTGTGCAGCCTCACCTTGCTTCCTGCCCATGTGTCCAGATCCCCTCCAATTATAAAGCTGTGCCAAGCCCTTTCAGTCCTGTTCCTTGGTCTCTACTAGGAAGTCTGACTCCCAGGATGGGGTGGGAGTGGAGATGGGGACATGAGTCCTGCCTGACATGCACTTCACACCTGAACCACTGATCTGCCTCCCCTCTGGGAGTCCGTTTCGCCCTGGGCTTCCACAGAGCCTGGTGCTGGTCCCCACATCTTCTGGTCTGAGGACAGCCACAGCATCAGACGGAGGGCCTGGGAAGGACATGAGGGTCCCCCAAGGTCAGGTACGGTGGGATTAGAGCCCACGTCTGCAGGCCCCGTGTCTGGCGTCTGGTGTGCTTTCCGGAACAGGGACTAAGGTGAGCCGAAAGGCCTGTTCCACTTCTGCCTTAGCCCTTCTGTTGCTCTCTTCCTTTCCATTTCCAGGGGTCCTGGCCACCCTTGCTTGTCATCATGCTTGGACCAGGGTACCACGTGTGCAACAAGTTTGGCCTGGCTAAGAGTGAGCAGGTGGTGTGCACAAAAAAATGGTGCACAAGGACACACCCAGTAGGGCCCCAAGACAGGGAAGGGATGACATCCCAGGGGACGCCAGAGAGACATCCCAACACCTGCCCCAGCAGAAAGCTGGCAACAGGGCCATGCCTAGGAGCATGTGGGAGGTGAAGGCTAGGGCACACCCCACTGGGTCTCTTCTGCCACTGTGTCTAGGAGTGCACGCTTGACTAAAGGCTTCAGAAGACAAGCTGAGAATTCACCATCATCGCATCTCATAAGCATGCAGTTGCCGTGAGTGTGCGACACGTGTACATCCAACCTCTTTCTTGGAGGCTTTAAAAAGACATCGACGTTCTTGAGTTTTTGCTTTGATGGCAGAAGCACGACATACTCCCCACCCGGGGAGCATCCATCACTGCTCCCCACGTGCGGTATGTCTTTCATTCAGCTATTTCTCAGGGCTGTCACCATTAGCAATCTGCCGTGTGTCCGTCGGCTCTGCTTCCAGGACCGTCACTGCCTCGAGGTTCTTTCCGTTGTTTCCAGGGGCCGGGCTGTGTGGTCTTGCCAGCCTGACCTAGAATCCCAGCACATCCACTGAGGGGCTGTGGGACTTTGAGCAAATCTCTGCATCTTTCTGCACCCAGTTCTCATCTGGAGAAGAGGGGCCATAACAGTGCCCACCTCCCGCCAGGGCTCCTCTGAGGACTCTTGGAGAGAGCGCAGGCCCAGTTGCTCAACCCAGTGCCTGGCATGTAATGAGAATTGACGTTACTTTTAGTTGTTGTTTGTTTGTTTGTTTGTTTGTTTTCATAGTTAAGGCTATGCTATTTATGTGTACAATTTCATGTTTTGGCTTTTTTCTTTAGCACTATTAACCATGTACCTCTGTTCTTTAAGTCTTTGTTTCTTTTTTTAACTTTTTAATGTTTATTTATTTTTGAAAGAGAGAGAGAGAGAGAGAGAGAGAGAGAGAGAGTTGGGGGGAGGGGCAGAGAGAGAGGGAGACACAGAATCTGAAGCAGGCTCCAGGCTCCGCACTGCCGGCACAGAGCCCAATGTGGGCTTCAAACCCATGCACCATGAGACCATGACCTGAGCTGAAGTGTAACGCTTAACCGACTGAGCCACCCAGGCACCCCTGCTTTCACTGTTTTTAAGCTCAGAATATTCTTTCCTATCCAGAGTCGATGTAAGTACTCACTGGTATTTTATTCTAATATTTGTCTTTACATTTATCCTTTAATCCTGTGGATATATATTTTAGAGTACGCCATGTGTTAACGATCTGCTCTGTTTTCCTCCAAATTGCTAAATGTTCTGATACCATCTCTGAATCATCCTTCCATGGTGATGACTGCTGTTTCCTTCATTTATATTGTACATATGTGTGCGTGTGTATACCACCTGCAGTCTCTTTCTAAACCATTTGTTTGTTTATTTTGATGCCACAGTGACTTGGTGACTCTACAGTCTAGAGTTCTATGTTGTAGCACTAGGAGACGTGTGAAATTCTGGCATCAAGTGAACCACAGGCAAAAATAGATGAAAAACAATTTGTAAACATGAAGTTTGTTGTGAAGGAAACCTATGGTGGCATTGTGTTAGTACCTAAGTTTTAGCTTGCTTTAATGAATAGAGTTCAGTTTTGTACCATATTTTGGCAAGGAAACTTAAGCAAGGGAGGCAGGAACTCCCTCCTCCAAATATACAACCCTGAGGGCCACAGCTCCCAGAATTTACTGTCTGAGCTGCCCCACTGGCGACAACATTCAATCATTACAAGGCAATCACTAAAAGGTCTACGTGTCTTAAGTGAACCAAGTGATTAGCAGCTATGTAATGTGAAACACACAGTTAGTGAAGAGAAAGGAACCAAGGAGCATTTGCAAGAGGCCCAGAAGTAGCCAAAGCTACTGGGAGTGTAGCACAATGACACAAAGCAAGTGGCTTGTGTGTGCAGGGCCATTAGTGCTAGGTTTCTGCTGTCCCTTGTTTAGCCAGGTGGGATCATGGCTCTCACATTGTAAAGTGGGACTAGAAGCAAAGTGTAGGGGTGCCATGGATGACATTGGCATGAGCAGTGCCACAGAAAACACACCATGGAGGGTATGCAGCATGGGGATCTCCCTGTGCAGAGCCCAAGTGGGCATGTGCTAGAACACCTGCATCTGGGCTCAGGGAGAATATCAGGGCCCAGTCTTAAGCAGCACAACGTGCCCTGGAACAAGCCCAGAGGCCCCAAGGGTACTCAGTGGTGATCTAGGCTGGCTATCAGCTCTGCCAGAGAGAAATCTACCCTAGCCATACCCTGGAAAGGGAAAGCAATCTGCTTAGAGGGCTGATCTTTCCTCTTTGTAATGTGGACCACGGCTTACAAGGAGAGCTAAGGACATAGGGACCTATGGATTTCTACTGTGAGAATGGGAACCATGAGTTTGAATTCAGATGGTCAACTAGGGCCAGGAGCACTGCAGCCAGAAATGCTGGCAGCACCCAAAGTGCTCGTGGAAGGGATTCCCGTATTCAGGGATAGCATTCTTGGTTGGAAATAATCCCTGCTCTGGGATCCATGAGGAAAGGTTGGGATCTAGAGGAGGATGGTGGCCTTGAGAAGGGCTGCACCCCAAATGATGGGGCTTTGGCCATGGAACAGTTCAGAGGATAAGACAGGCTCCTGGGCCTGGGGAAAGCTTGGCTGAGGAGGAATGCAGGACACACAGCTCTGTGGGGTCTCCAGCAACAGGGGAACTGGGCTAATCACCCAAGCCTGGGGAAGTGGCTGGCACCTAGGCTTTGAACCTGCCCTACTAGCACTAGGTGAAGTTCCCAGGGGCCTGGACATGGCGATCCTGCAGAGTAAGCAAAGGGAAAAGGGAGAAAAGGCCACATTCATCTCTTTCCAAGTTCTCTCCCTACAGGGGTGAGATGATGAAAGTCCAGGCTAGAGTGGCCACCAGGGGCCTCTCTCTTCGAAACCAGCCCCAGAAGGAGGAGGGCAGATTCCCAGGGCCAGACTTGGGCCAGCCTGCCTGAGGTCCAGCCCTCCTCCTGTCTCCCCTCCTCCAGACGGGTGGGAAAGTGGCTGCCCCCACTCAATCCTAGAAGAATTCAACGCACACCAACCCATGTTCCATGACACACACTCCTATTCACACATTCACACTCCTACACACTCACATACTCTTGCACACAGACATACTGTCACACACTCCCATATTCTCACATTCACTCACACTCTCACACACTCACACACATTCACTGACACTCACTCATACACGCACACACACTCACACCTGGTCAGGGAATATACATGCACAAGTATGCTCCGAATGGTGGAGAGACAAGGGATCAGTCACACTCCCATCCCCTCTCTTTTTCTGCCCTCCAAATCCCAAAGCACTAGTGGAAAGTGGCCAGTTGTCATGGCCCTGCTAAGACACACAGGACAGATGTGGTTAGGATGCTACCTTCCTTGAAGAAGCAAGAACAGAGCCCACCTGGGGACCTCACCCCAATCCTGAAGCACACTCTGATGGGACACATACAAGTGTCCCCACAACACGGGGCCAAGCTCACTAGGCCAAGGAGGCTGCAAGCATGGTCCTGATGACCCCCTTCTCAACAATCCCCTGCAACCCACATTCCATTGTCCATTTGTCTCATTACCAAGCATCTCCAGGGGCCCATCTATCCATGCAGCACCACTGTCTGCAGCTCTCACCACATGGCCTGGGCCTCCCGAGATGCACAGCTCCTGAAGGCTGGTCAAGCAGCTGTGGGCCTGGGACTCAGCTTTCTGCAAGGTCCTCACTCATCATTGGCTGCTTTGGGGAATCTGTTCTTCATCTGTACCATGGGGTTGGTCAGAGCCACTGTTCCTTCAAAACAGCTGGAGAACACCTCTGGGAACAGACTGAGTGAGCCCCCAAGGGGCCTTCACAATTTCCAGGTCAACAGTACTGTTCTCTCCCCAAACACCTGCAGGGAGAGGCCCTATTGTTCCTTCTGTCTCTTAAATAATCAGTTCAGAGGCAGATGGAGGCCTGTCCTCAATTTGTGGAATGCAGGGCCCTAGAGGGTTTGGGAAGGCTCCTCAATCCTTATGATGGCCCTCTCCAAGAATTTCCCCTCCAGCTGCAGCATGCAAGTAAGGGATCCCTGATCAACAGTGCCCTCCACCCTGGATGGGCGCCTGCCTCAGGTGGCACCAAGCTCTCTGTGAGAAGCAGAGATCCAGAACTCACCTCCAAGCAGGAAGAGGCCCACTCCTCAGGCCACATCTGCAGACCCCTACTCGTGTCCCACTACCCCCTGTCTGCTCCCAGGACACATGACTGGTGCCCTCAGAGTTGGCTGGAAGGGGAGTAGGACAGGGAGAGGGTGCTCCCTCCCCTTTGGGGGCCACCCTGCCCAGGATTAAGATCAGAGGACAGCTCTCCCTGCCTGTCCTCCTTCCTGGCAAGGCAGAAGCACTGTGGAAACCCAGCCCAGCCTGCCCTCTGTCCCTTGACATCATAGCCTCCCAAGTACCCCCAACATCCCTCAGTAGCTAGACCATGATGGGCCAATTGTCAGCTGGCAGGGGTAGGTTGATCCCAAATGGAAGCAATAACCCCCAACTTGGAGTCCTGCATGCAGCTCTCAGCAGGGGTGTCTAACCTCATGCACAGGCCTTTCTGTGCCCATTGGGTCTCTGGGATTATACACGTGAACTCTCTGACCCATCTGGATGCCCTGAGCTGCTCAGCCCTGCCCAGATAATGGGCCTCAGGCCCTATCTGCTTTCCTTCCCCCCAGAATACCTAACCCACTTATTCCTGGGGTGTTCCCTGAGATTTATGGGGACCCAATCAGACACTTCTTGTGCCCAAAGTTCAGGTCACCTGGCTCTATCCAGCCAGAGGACCAGAAGCAACTCTTGGATCCTGCCCTGGCCACACCCAATGCCAATGGCAGGTACCAAGCCACTGTTATTCCCCAACCCACCCCCAGGTGACCCTTCCCTCAAATGCCCACAGCAGAAGTGAGACTCAGCTCAAACATTCAATGAAATTTATTGAAGAGAAACATTTACTGAAACCATTGAAAACACCCTTCCCTCCAATGCCCACAGCAGAAGCGAGACTCAGCTCAAACATTCAATGAAATTTATTGAAGAGAAACATTTACTGAAACCATTGAAGAGAGGGAATGACAACACAGAAAGGAATGTCGAACAGCCACTACAGCCCATAGGACACAAAACCCCTCCTCCTGGGGTCCCAAAGGATGTGCCTCTGTTCCCCCCAACACCGTGGCCCTCCTGCCGTAGTCTCCCTTTCTGAGGGCCCCATGATCAGCCTCTGGCCAGGATGATGGATGCTGGCCATGGCCCCTCACTCCAGGGCACTCTCCCCTCTGGCCGACATGCTGGGGCCTGGCCCTGCCCTATGGCCTGCACAGGACAGTCACAGGACGCTGCAAAACGCAGCATGGGGCACTCAGACAAACCAAAGAAACTGAGTCACAAGTAACAAGAGAGTGGCACATCACAGCACGGTTTCCACGGAGACTCCCGCAGGCCACCTCTGTCCTTGGTCCAGTTCCTCCTTCCTGAGGTCGCGGGGTGAGCACCAGCCATGCCTTCTTCTGTCCTTCCCGCCAGCTCCTGGGACTGGGCTTCGACAGGTCTCCAGGGTGGGGTGGGGGCGGCTGCTCAGATAAGAACACACACACATCTCCACAAGAACAAGCAGCAGTTGGCCTAAACCTACACCGAGGAAGCAGAGGCTGAGCTCACGACACCACACAACAGCGAGCAGAGCCTGGGCTCGCACTGAAGCTTGTGCCACACACCCGGGGCTGAGAGGTGGCTGCTGTGTTAGGCCAGGACACCCGCCGCGGGCTCCTGCACACCTCAAGGCTCTGCACGGGAATGGTAACTAGGGTGTGTGTGTAGGGGGAGCTGGGGGGTGCCACTTGACATGGGGGTCACTAAGGGGCCTACAGAGACACAAGTGGGCTTCCCAGAGCGTGGAGCGACGTGCTCCAGGAGTCAGTGAATGAGGGTCCCCCTCTTGGGCGGCCCGAGGGGCCGGCACCCTTGAGACGGCTCCTAACATCTCCCAGGCCAGTGTGGGTGGCACACATTTTCAGGTGCCCCTCACCTAGGCTAGGGCCAGCCGCTCAGGGGTGCTTCCCAGGCTGGCTGCCTGAACTGGCAGGGTTTCGGGCTGGGGCTGGGGCTGCCTCAGCTGCCATGGGAGGGGGCACCTCTCCCTGCCCCATTCTGCATCAAGTATGGTCATCCTGGTCCGTTGGAAGGGCTGATGGTGGTGATCAGGTCCCCGTGGGGGTGGTGGAGTGCCCGGGAGCTTGGCTTGGGCTGGGTGGGTGCTTCCCTTGGCCCTGCTCCACATGTGGGGTGAGGCTGCTGCCCTGGCGTGGCCTCCCCCTGCCTCCAGAGCTCTGCTGTCTGAGAGGAGAGGGGGCCTCTGGGCCTTCTGAGCCTATTTGCCCGAGGAGGACTTGGGGGGGCTCATCTCCCCAGCCCCGTCCTCATTTCCCAACTCCTCTGGGATGGGCTTGAGCCCCTCCTCCAGGGGCTCCCCAGTCTCCTGGTCTCCTGCCTGGGCGAGGCCCTCTGGCTCACAGCCAGGACCTCCCGGGCCCTCCCTGGAAGCGCTGCCCATCTGGGCGGGGGTGGGGCCCCCAGGGGCCTCTGAGGGTCTTGCCTGACCTAGGCCCGCAAGGACAGCGTCATGATCGTCACTGTCCTCCTCCTCAGACTCCCGCTCTTCCTGCTCCTTCTCCTCCACCTTGTCATCCTCCGCCTTAGCACCGGCTCTGGCATCAGCCTGGGCATTGGCCCGGGCACCAGCCCCTTCCTCTGCCTGGGCTCTCTCGTTCCTGGCTAGACTGGCCTCCCATGCCTCAGACTCCCGAACAAGCCCCAGCATCTCTAGGAAACTTGGAGACCTCCCAACCATTCTCAACTTCCTCAGCGCTTCATCCAGCGGCTCAGTAAGGTTGGCCCTGGTGAGCACCTGCCTCAGGCGTACATGGTCAGCTGAGGCTCTGGCCAGGGCCCCCTTCTCAATGGCTTTCTGCAGCAAAACTTCCAGCCGCAACACAAAAGCAGAGAGCCGCTCGCCTGACTCTTGCTGAGCTGTCAAACACTTCACCCGGATGGTTGCCTGCGACTCGTTGTCTCCAAACACCTGGATCAGGGCCGCCAGGCAGTCCTGAGCCGTCCTGGCAGGGTTCTCTGCCAGGAGCCCGTGCACGAGCTGCAGGGCCGTCCCTCGAAGGCCTTCCATCAGCCGCCTCCTCTTCTCCCTTTCTGAGACCCCCTGCCATACATGTAGCATGTCTGTGGTGTGGTCTAGCCAGGCCTCAAAGGACTCCTCCCCCGGGGCGGGCTGATCCCTCCCAGAAAACACGCCCAGGCGCTGGTACCGCATGGTCTCCACCCAGGGCTGGACTGCCCGACTGACCGATCGGAGCCAGCACACCCGGCGCAGTCCCAGCCCCAGGGCCCCAGCCACACTCTCCACCGTCTGCCCCTGTTGCTCCAGGAAGTGGAACACGCGACTGAGAAACTCCTCGCCTGAGCAACGGGGCACAAAGACTACGTTCCAGGGACCCCCGGTGCCCGGGATTTCCCTGGGGACCAAAGCATAGTTAACTTCCCGGTCAAGCTCGACCAGGGCTGCAGTGGCATTATCCTCCTCTCGAAACACTTTGCCCAGCACGGTGAAGTGACCCATGGGCCACAGGGCGGCCTCCAGAGACTCTTGGAGTTCGGCTTCATCACAGTCCTCCGGGATGCCCAGAATGAGCAGACCCCTTCGAGCGCTGATGCCCATCCACCTGCACCAGTCCCGCAGCAACGTCACCGCCATTGCGTGCAATTTCCGCCGGCGCCGGGTTAATATCAGCCGTAGGAAACGGTTCCCGGCGCGGACCAGGGTGACACTGGGCAGGGTGGAGGGGGTGGGGGGGGGTGAATTAGTGAGGGAGTCTAGGACTCAGAGAGAACCGCCCAGGTCTCCACAGCCTGTGAATACAAACGAGGCGAGAGCGAGGTTAAGCGGCCCGCCCCTCTGCGCCCACCCCCCAGGTGACCCTCCTCCCCCGGGGCGGTGCCTTTGCAGCCCAGGCTAGACCCCTGCCCCGCCTTCCACCCGCCTGCCGGGGCCACGGCCCCCTCCCCACCGCGTCCCTCTCGCCCCCGCGGGCTGCCGCAGTCCTACTGGGGCGGGCGGGCGGGACTCCCGGAGGGCTGAGCGCACCCTCCCCGGTTCTGGTACCTACCTTCCTCTGGGTCGGGGTCCTTCCTCGTCGAGGTCCCAGCAGGTGGGGCGCAGGGGCTGCGCCGAGCGGCAGCGGGGTCGTGCGCCCCTCTTTTCCTGGCTGCCTCTCACTCCCTCTCCTTCTTCCTCTCCCTGTCCCTCTCTCAGCGCGGCACGTGGGCTAGCGCGCCGGCGCCTGCTCGCCACCACTCTCTGCAGTGCGGACTCGGGGCGGGGGGCGCAGTGGCGGCGGAGCGCGGACCCTCCGCGTCGCCCCGGAGACCGCCGGGCCATTGGCGCGCGCGGGTCACGCGGCCAGGCTGTGGCCACCGCCGCGGGCACCCCGGGACCGCGCGTGACGTCACCTGCTCCTTCCCCCGCCCCCGAGGGGGCGCTGGCACAGGTGGGGACCCTGGGGACCCGAGAGCCAGTGCCCCCATCCTAGACCCAACCCTGCCCACCGCCCGCCCCTCCCGGAACATGCTCTCGGGGCGTCAGCCTGGCGAGGGGTCCATATCCCCGCGTGCCCACCAGAGAGCCGCTGGGCAGGCCCGAGATGCGCCCGCCAGCGCTGCATTCTGGCATGGGTGGAGCGCGGGATGGGGGAGCGTTCTGGGGCTCCTTCACCTGTTTCCGCCCCTCCTCCACTCCACCCAGAACGGGTCCTGTCCCAGCTAGGCGAGAAGCACTTCGTCCAGGTGCGACTACGTGGAATAGATGCCACCTGCGCACATGAGCGCTCGCACACACCACCGCAACCGGGGGTCAGCAGTCCCCATACTCGCGCGGGGGCCGTGGCCGCTGTGGGCACACGACGGGCCAAGATGCGTCGCTGCCCCAGTGCCAGGGCCCTGCCCCAAGGAGGGTGTCAAGGACTTTCCTGTTTTGCTCACTTCATGTCCCAATCCCAAGAACGGGCTTCTGCTACTTAGAGCTCAACCCCTTGGGCCTGTATCTTACCATGTGTCCTTTGGGCAAGTCCTTGCCCCTTCTCTGGGCATCAGTGGAGGGACAGAACTGGGGTCTCTACCTGAGGGTGTGTACAGGAGAGCCAGTGGGCTGGGCGTGAAGCGCTGGATGTGTCCCCTGCCCCCCTGTGCTCTCACCAGCCTAATGAGCTCTGAGACATCTGCTCTCTTGGCCCCTGAGAGCAGCATGGGTGTTGTGCCTCCCCAGAGACCTCTGTCTGGCCCGGAGTCAGTCTTCTTCTACAGATCCTTCCCCTTTCCTTTGCTACCTAGGCTAGTCACTGTACCAAGGCAGTGCTGCCACAGCTCAAAATGGAGTGCCAGCCCCTCTGGGTCTCGCCACCTTGCACCCATCCTGTCATGGGAGTCTGGGGCCATGTGGACAGCCTCTCCACCGGTCAGATGGCAGACAGGTTCCCTTGGGGTCACACCTCCCGGCGTTGTTGGCTTCTCTTTCCTTGCCTGCCTGGCATCTGGCCAGACATCCTCTTCTGTGACTGGCCTTTCACACTCAAGCTATACCGGTCAAGGTTTTCCTGAGTGTCCAGCTCACTCATGCTCCTTGTTGAATCACAGCCCTGGTTTATTTGTCTATGACCCTGCGGATGGGCGTTCACACTGTTCCCAGTCTTTGACTGTTACAGACACTGCTGCCACCAGCACCCCACGCATGCCTGTCTTAGCCGCTGTCGGCCCAACAGGCTCTGGAACGTACACCAAGAAGTGGTTTTTCTGGGACTTGGGCTGTGCCCATCAAAGCCATGGCCAGGTGTTGCTAATCTGTTATCTCCCATGAGTGGCTGAACCTGTGTTCACTCCCACCAGCAGCATAGGTGTGGTCCTGTGTGCCCCCACAGCCTGAGCAGCCTTTGGCCTTGTCCAGCCTTGACCACTTGCCCACTCCCATGGGGAGAAGTGCTACCTCATTACTGTGTGCCTTGCATTTCCCTGGTCGGCAGTGAGGTTGGGCATCCTTGCACAAGTGTGTTGGCCATTCCCAGTTCCTCTTCTATGAATCTCCTTTGCTCATTTCCTCCCCACTGCTGAGAAGCCTCCTTGGCCTGTTTCTGGGCGACGGGTGAGTGTAGAAAAAAATGAGAGTGCCTTTGCCCTTGATGCTAGGAACTTTCTCCCAGTAACAGGCCACATTGGAGTTGGTCTCATAGTGGGAGCTTGACTGGCCCATATGGTCTTACTCTCCCGACTTTCCTGTCTGTCAGGTGGTAAATGCTGGGTAAATGAAGAAGCACAAGTGTTCTGTCACAAACCAGCTTTCCCAGTCGGCCTCGTGTGTGGACCCCCTCCCCTTCTCCCCACTGAGGGCCAAGACAGGCTCTCCTAATACAGGTGAACTGCTGCTCTAAACACCCACAGTGAGAATTTCTGTCCACCAAACCTTGGTGTTAGCCCTGCCATGGCTCGCACCCCACATTGTCCTCTTTCTTGGTTTCTGCCATGATTTATCTGGGGTCCTTCCTCAGACAGGGTGCTCCCGTGGGAACATACATGGGTCCCGTGTCCCCAGCCAGCCAGCTGGCCTGCAGACCGACTGTCAATTCCTTCCCTCTGTTTTCAGCCTCGTCTCTTCCTACTCTCCTTCCTTCCATACCTGCTGACTCCAAGTCCAGGACTGTCTGGCTCTACCTTGGGGTGCCCACTACTCCCTCCCCCCGCTAGGGCTGGACTGTGATGCCTTGACTACTTTTCCTTTGTCACCTTTCAGCCCTCATTTTGCTCCACCTCTCAGCACAGTTGACCCTCCTCCCTTCTCACAACCTTTTCCTTTCTCAGCTTCTGTAAGCCCCCACCTTTGGGCTAATCTCCTCCCTCCCTGCCTGCCCATCCTTGGAACTCCCTCCTCCTTCTCCTTTGCTTGAGTTCAGTGCGGTGGAGGTGGGCTCCCAGCCTCAGCCCCAGGACCTTTGGTGCCTCCAACGCCATTCTCGCCCAAAGTCCTCTCATCCGAGGGACCATCTGCCCGCTGATGGCTCCAAATGTTTTGTCTCTGGGTGGGGTGGGACCCCCTTCCCTGAGCTCCTCATGTCCTCATCAAACTGCACGCTTGGATGCCCCATGGGAATTGCAGAATGAAGATGTCCAAACAGGAGCATTTCATCCTCCTCGACACACTTGCTTCTTCCCCGGGATTCCCCCAAGGGCTCCACCTTCCACCTGGTTGCTCCAGCAAAGATGCCAGGATTCTTTCTCCCCTCTCCTTTGTTCCTTACGCCCAATCTAACCCAATGTGGGATTTTATCCACTTTAATCGATGACTGCTGGCCCTCTCCACGTCTCCATGGTCTCCTGCTCTCCCAGCCTCCACTCTGGCCTCTCTTTCTACTTCACTCCCACCCACAGGGAAGCCAGGGCAAACTCTCTGCAACAGCACCAGACCATGCTCCTCCCCGGTGACAAGTCCTCCCTGTGGCTCCCCATCTCTTTAGACTAAGGAAACTCCAAAGTCCCTTCCCTGGCCAAAAGCCCCTTTTGCCCCACCCCCACCCCCCCGGGAGCTGGCCTCCTCTTATGGTCTTCTTCTTCCCATACCACCCACCCCCAGCACCTCTCACCAAACTCCTGATTCATTGGCCTTATCAGCTGGCCCCAGAGCACCATACCCAGCTCTTTCCCATCTGTGGCCTCTGCCTTCCCTCTGCTTCTGTGTGGGACAACCCACCCCAAGAACGTCCTGTGGTGGTGGCCTCCTCCTCCTCCTCCTCCTCTTCCTCATTCAAGTCTCAGCAGAAATGCCCTCTCCTCCCAGAGGCCTCCTCTGCCCAGCCACCCACATCAAAAGTGGAACCTGGAATACTCTCCATTCATATTTACATTAGCAGCATTGATTTATATGTCATCATATGATAGATAGAAAGCAGAGATTTGGGTCTCTGCTTTGGGGCATCAGGGTCTCCCTCCCCAGATGGCAAGCTCCCCAGGAGAAGGGGCCTTGCCCATGTTTCTCATCCCAGGGCCTCATCCCAGAGCCTGGCCCAGAGGAGGCCCTCAGTGCCTTGTTTTGAGCAAGCACCTGAATATGTCAGCCTGCTGCCATCTGCCACGGGCCTGGGACCTTTACCCTGAGGGCTGTGGAGGGCCCTGATGGGTTTGAAGTGAGAGGGTGGCAAGGATCAGACCTGCTGTGTGGTTAACTGGGCAGCAGGGAGGTAAGCCTGGAGCAGACGGGGTTTTCTGCGGTCGGCCAGACCAGACAGTGATGGCCTCGGTCTCTTCAGGCAGAGGGTTTAAAGAGAAAGGGAGAAGATACAATCTCTAGGGAGGGAGAAGGCACAGGGAGGGCTCAAGCAGGGTCCCATATTTTTCACTTGTGTGTGGGCCCAGAGGATGGGAGGGTCCTTCTCTGACATGGAGAATCACACCAACAGTTATCTTTCTTTTCCTCTCACCTTTTGTGAGAGAGGGTGTTGGGAAGTGGGGTGACAGGGGTGGGGATGAGTTCTTGTGGCCATGCTTGCATTTGAGAGGCCTGTGTGACACCCAGGTAGATATACACTCTGCCCTCTTCCTCCTACCCCCACTGCCACCCAGGCCCTGTGGGCAGCTGGGCTCCCTGGTAGAGGTAAAGGAATTGTAATTGTGCCACCCGCTTGGCCCAGCTCCCAGGGTCTTCCATCTTTTGGCTTGGTCCCCCTGATTTCCAGTACTGGGCCCTGCACAGAGCCGGCACCCAGTAGATGTTAACCACGTGGAGAAATAAGCACAGAAACACTTCACTTTGGGTGGCGCAGAGATGCTTCCATCAAGACTCACAGAGGGCCCGGGCCACTAGGTGACTGGACGCTCCCATAACATACTTCCTCTAGTAGTGGCTGTTGGGAATAAAGTCCAAGGGATGGCCAGCCTAGCTGAGCACATAGAACATGGGCATGGCAGCAGAGGGAGGTCTCGGTGCTTCCCTTCACTTGGCTGCTTCACTTGACCTCAGGTGTGTCCCTTAACCTCCACAGGTTGAGTGAGAGTGTTGTCTGCTCACAACCCAGGAAGAGCTTCTCTGCTTTGCACCACAAACGCCAAGGGCCCAAGCCCTGCACAGCCAAACGGGCCCCTCCTGTCTCCTCCAGGGAGAGCCTGAAGTTCCCTCCTACCTTCTTACCAGGCAGTGCCCATCCACACTTCCTAAACTGTGGCTTCAGACCAGGTCCCAGCCAGCCGAAGACTTCTCTGGCTGCTCAACAGCCGTCTTCCTCCACCACCCCCTTTCCTCACACACCCGGCTCTTGCTCCTAGCCTCTGGGGGCTCCCTGCCCTGCCCCAAGCCCTCCACAGGCTCTTGGGCAGCCAGGCGGGCCCTCTCCTCCCTTTTTGAACCCCCCATCTCCTTGCTGGCTGCTCCTACCTGGGGGACAGTACTTTCTCAGCTTCTTCCTGGCTGCCAGCCCCCTCTGTGTCCACCTGCCCACTGAAACCTCAAAAGTGCAGGTGGCTCCTTTTGGGTTCACACGGCGCTTTGGAGCATCACCTCAACGTGGCACTCATGCTTCCCCGACTCAGGGTACTGCTGGGCTGGATAAGTGTCAGCATGTCCTCCTTCGGTCCTTCACAGACCCGGTTGCCTACGGCACACTCTGTAACTCATGGAAGTCCCTCTGGGGGAGCTGGGTGGCAGCAGGCTCAGTATAAATGTGGGACTCGGGGTGTGGCCAGCCTCGAGTGGTTGCCAGCCTCTCTCTGCCTTGGGTCGGGGTTAGGATGGTTCTCATGTTGAGAATTGGTGATAGGAGTGTGAATTGTCAGAACAGCTTTAAATATGTGCATGCAGTCATTTTCAACAAATCATCCAGCTACCTTGAGACCCAGCCCTGGCTCTTCTACTTATTTACCTAGGAGAATGGAACATAAAGAAGGAGACTCACTCAACAATGTTCCCATCAGCTTTCATCATAATAGCCCCACACTGGAGCCAACCCAAATGCCCATCAGCAGGAGAAGGGATAAGGGGCTTGCTGTGAATCCCTACCCTGTGGCGATCCCACCCAGCAGTAAAAACCAGTGGGCCCCTGACCCTCACAACCCCATAGGTGTGTCTCACAGACAATATGCCAAGTGAGAGAGGATAGATGCCAGAGTGTGACACCGTATGATTCCACTGATACAGAATGCAAGAGGAGGCAAAAAGGATCTGTGGCACAGGACATTCTGAGGGCGGTTGCCTCCAGGGAGGCAGGAGCAACTGGCAAGGCAGTCAGAGGTACTTCCTGGGAAGACAGAAATGTTCTGTAGCTTGACAAAGGGCTGGGTCAGTCACTGGGTGGATGCAATTTTCAAAATGCATCAAACTGTGTACACTTTGAGTAGAGGCAGCAGTAATAAAATGAACCATGTTCTTTAAGGCTCTGTTACAGAGCACCTGGTGCTATGGACTGAATTTTGTCTCCCCAGTGTTTGTATGAATGTACGTACATATGTTTGTATGCCAGGGCCCTAAATCCCAATGACTGTATTGGGAGATAAGGCCTATAAGGAGGCAATTAAGGTTAAATGAGATCATAAGGCCCTGATCCGATAAGGAGTAGTGTCCTTCTGAGAAGAGATGCCAGGTAGTGCTCTGTCTGTCTCTGTCTCTGTCTCTCTCTCTCTCACTGTCTCTCTTTCTCCCCTCTCCCCCATCTCCAAATGCACAAAGAAGAGGTCCTGTGAGCACACAAAGAGATGGAAGCCACCTACAGGTTGGGAAGAGAGCTCTCAGCAGAAACCAACCACATTGGCACCCTGATCTCAGACTTCCAGCCTCCAGAACTATGAGAAAATCAAGGTCTGTTGTTTAAGCTGCCCAGTCTGTGGTATTTCCTTACAGTGGCCTGAGATAACTAAGATACCTGGGTTCCCTTGTGTTTGCCTGGGAAAGTCGCACTTCCCTGGAGAACCCATATTTCCTCATCTGTCAATCGGAGTCATCTGCCTGTCTCACTGGGAGGCTGTGAGAATCCCCTGAGAGAGTGTATGTGGTAGTGTTTTGGAAGATTCCAAGTTCTGGCATTCTCCTGAGGTGACATTGTGTTCCCTGCCATGGTGAGTACAGTGCCTCTGTAATGTGCAGCCTCCTCTCCCAGCCCTGCCTCCTCAGAGCCTAGCCATTGCCATTGCCACCTCCTAGGAACGAAGCCCTTGAAAGGAGCACAAGTCTGTCTCTCCTGACCTGCCACCTCTGTGCCTGGAATAAGGGTGCGTCCTGCCCTATAATGCCTTGACCCGGGTGACCGAGTCCACGTTCTCCCTCAGGAGCCAGACCAGCCCAATCCAACCCAACAGGACCTCAGTGAGCCCTGAAGCCTTTGCTTACTTGTCTATGGCCCTCCTTCCTGGGCTGCCTCTCTCGTAACTAACCTCCAGCCTTCTCCAAATGCAAGTGTTCCTTTAGCCTCCAAGGGCCAGGTGTACAGGGGATCCCTTCCCTTGGGAAGGAAAGATATGTTTTATCTTTTCCTTCCCTCCTTCTCCCCCACGGGGAAGGAAATTCCATCCTGGTGAACTTGGGGGAGCTCCGAGGGCCTTCCCCAGACAAAATGAGGAACTTCTTTAATTTATCCAACAAGGAGTTGAGCTGTACCCTCTACATTCCACTCATTATAGTATGTGCTGAGCCTCCGCCTGCACATCAGAGCAGAAGTAGACCCTGCCCTAACTCAGTGCATAATCTAAGGGGTGACCACAGACCATAAAGAAATTATTCCCCATGCAAACGTTGAGGAATAAACTCTGTCATATCCATCAAGGGGACTCACCCCACCCCTACCCCAGTGTCCTGGCATCCATTCAGGTGGCAGAAAAAGCTCTTTGTGCACATTCCCTTCCAGGAATGGATAGTACAGAGCTGCAAAGGATCAACCAGTATTCACTGAGTGCTTGTTTCAAGTCAAGTATGGCTCTAGAGTTCAGGGATCCGGGCAGTCAGTGCAACAAGAAACGTCCAAAGAGAATAAAGGGTATAACTCTTGGCCTCATTCTCCTCCTCCTCTTCCTTCTCCCCTTCCCTCCCTCGCTCCATCCCCTCCCGCTTCTTCTCTTTCTCCTTCTTCTTCTCCTCCTTTTCCTCCTCCTCCTCCTCCTCCTCCTCCTCCTTTTCTTTCTTCTATGGGGCCTGACAAAGTCCATCCTCTTGAAAACTATGACTCTTGGATGTCGCAGCCAGGTGCATGAAACAGAAAAGTGTCCTTTTTTAAATTTTTTTTTTCAACGTTTTTTATTTATTTTTGGGACAGAGAGAGACAGAGCATGAACGGGGGAGGGGCAGAGAGAGAGGGAGACACAGAATCGGAAACAGGCTCCAGGCTCCGAGCCATCAGCCCAGAGCCTGACGTGGGGCTCGAACTCACGGACCGCGAGATCGTGACCTGGCTGAAGTCGGACGCTTAACCGACTGCGCCACCCAGGCGCCCCAAAAGTGTCCTTTTTTAGTGTCAAGACTCATCAAGTGAGGAGAACTCAGAGCATGGAGAGTGACCCATAAACTGTAGTGTAGGAAGGAATGAACGGAGGCCAAAGAGCTGTTCTGTCATTCAAAAGGAATTGAGTGGATGGCTTGGGAATGCATGTGGAGGAACTGTAATTTTGAATTTTTTAAAAATCACTCCTCTTTCTGCTGCTTCGTTATTGGTGTATAGAAACGCAACAGATTTCTGCACATTGATTTTATATCCTGCAACTTTGCTGAATTCATGTATTAGTTCTAGCAATTTTTTTGGTGGAGTCTTTTGGGTTTTCTACATAGAGTGTCATGTTGTCTGCGAATGGTGAAAGTTTGACTTCTTCCTTGCCGATTTGGATGCCTTATATTTCCTTTTGGTGTCTGCTGAGGTTAAGACTTCTAGTACTATGTTAAATAACAGTGGTGAACGTGGACATCCTTGTTTTGTTCCTGACCGTAGGGGAAAGGCTCTCGGTTTTTCCCCATTGAAGATGATACTAGCTGTGGGTCTTTCTTATATGGCCTTTATGATGTTGAGACATGTTCCTTCTATCCCTATGTTCTTGAGGGTTTTTATCAATAATGGATGCTGTATTTTGTCAAATGCTCTTCCTGCATCTATTGACAGGATCACATGGTTCTTATCTTTTCTTTTATTAATGTGGTGTGTCACATTGATTGATTTGTGAATATTGAACCAGCCCTGCAGCCTAGGAATAAATCCCACTTGATCATGTTGAATAATTCTTTTAAGGTACTGTTGAATTCGACTTGCTACAAATTTTATTGAGATTTTTTGCATCCACGTTCATCAGGGATATTGGCCTGTAATTCTCGCTTTTAGTGGGGTCTTTGGTCTTGGAATAAAGGTAGTGCTGGTTTCATAGAATGAGTTTGGAAGTTTTCCTTCCATGTCTATCTTTTAGAATGGTTGAAGAAGAAAAGGTATTCACTCTTCTTTAAATGTCTGGTAGAATTCCCCTGGGAAGCCGTCTGGCCCAGGACTTTTGTTTGTTGGGAGATTTTTTACTACTGATTCAATTTCTTTTCTGGCTGTGGATCTGTTCAAATTTTCTTCTTCTTTCTGTTTCAGTTTTGGTAGTTTGTAAGCTTCTAGGAATTTATCCATTTCTTCCAGATTGCCCAGTTTGTTGGCATATAATTTTTCATAGTATTAACTTATAATTATATTTCTGTGGTGTTGGTTGTGATCTCTCTTCTTTCATTTGTGATTTTATCTATTTAGGCCCTTTGTCTTTTCTTTTTGATAAGTCTGGCTAGAGGTTTATCAATTTTATTAATCTTTTCAAAGAACCAGCTCTTTGTCTCATTGATCTGTTCTCCTGATTTTTGTTTGTCTGTTTGTTTCTATATCATTTATTTCTGCTCTAATATTTATTATTTCCCTTCTTCTGTTGACTTTAGGCAACTGCACCAAAAACAAAAAGATACCTAGAAATAAACCTAACTAAAGAGGTAAAAAGATCTTTACTTTGAAAACTATAGAACACTTATGAACAAAATTGAAGAGGAGACAAAGAAATGGAAAAACATTCCATGCTCATGGATTGGAAGAACAAACATTGTTTAAATGTCTATGCTACCCAAAACAATCTACACATTTAATGCAATCCCTATCAAACTACCACCAGCATTTTTAATCTTAAAATTTGTATGGAACCACAAAAGACCCCAAATAGCCAAAGCAATTCTGAAAAAGAAAAACAAAACTGGAAGCATCATGATTCCAGATTTCAAGCAATATTACAAAGCTGCAGTCCATCAGGGCAGTATGGTACAGGCACAAAAACAGACACACCTAGATCAATGGGACAGAATAAAAAACTCAGAAATGGACCCACAGCTATATGGTCAACTAATCTTCTACAAAGCAGGAAAGAATATCCAATGCAAGAAAGACAGTTTCTTCAACAAATGGTGTTGGGGAAACTGGACAGCGGCATGCAGAAGAATGAAACTGGACCACTTTCTTACACCATACACAAAAAATTAAATTCAAAACGGATGAAAGAGCTCAGTGTGAGACAGGAAACCATCGAAATCCTAGAGGAGGGCACAGGCAGCAACCTCTTTGACCTTGGCCGTAGCAACTTCTTACTAGACACGTCACCAGAGGCAAAGGAAACAAAAGCAAAAAATGAACTCTTGGGATTTCATTAAGATAAAAAGCTTCTGCATAGCAAAAGAAATAGTCAACAAAACTAAAAGGCAACCCATGGAATGGGAGAAGATATTTGCAAATGACATATCTGATAAAGGGTTGGTATCCAAAATCTATAAAGAACTTATCAAACTCAACACCCAAAAAACAAATAACCCAGTGAAGAAATGGGCAGAAGACATGAGTAGACACTTTTCAAAGAAGACATCCAGATGGCTAACAGACACATGAAAAGATGCTCAACATCATTCATCATCAGGGAAATGCAAATGAAAACCATGATGAGATACCACCTCACACTTGTCAGAATGGCTAAAATTAACAACTCAAGACACAACAGGTGTTAGCAAGGATGCAGAGAAACGGGAACCGTCTTGCACTGTTGGTGGGAATGCACACTGGTGCAGCCACTCTGGAGAACAGTATGGAGGTTCCTCAAAAAACTAAAAATAGAACTACCCTATGATCCAGCAATTTACCTACCAGGTATTTACCCAAAGGATACAAAAATACAGATTCAAAGGGGTACATGCACCCCGATGTTTATAGCAGCATTATCAACAATAGCCAAACTATGGAGAGAGCCCAAATGTCCATCGACTGATGAATGGATAAAGAAGACGTGGGGTGCGTGTGTCTGTCTCTCTCTCTCTCTGTCTCTCTCTCTCTGTCTCTGTCTCTCTCTCTCTCTCTCTCTCTATATATATATATATATATATATATATGAATATTACCCAGCCATCAAAAAGAATGAAATCTTGCCACTTGCAATGACGTGGATGGAGCTAGAATGTATTATGCTGAGAAAAATAAGTCAATCAGAGAAAGACAAATACCATATGATTTCACTCATATGTGGAATTTAAGAAACAAAACAGATGAACATATGGGAAGAGAGGGAAAGAGGAGAGAGGGAAGCAAACCACAAGAGACTCTTAATGATAGGGAACAAATTGAGGGTTGATGGAGGGAAGTGGGTGTGGGGGGTGTGGGCTAGGTGGTTGATGGGTATTAAAGAGGGCACTTGTTGTGATGAGCACTGGGTATTGTATGTAAGGGATGAATCATTGAATTCTACTCCTGAAACCAATATGGCACTGTACGTTAACTAAAATTTAAATAAAAACTAAAAAAAAAAAATCACTCTTGAATCTTCGTGGATATGCTTTAAGTATCATACCTGCTAACACATATAAGATGGCAAATATGACTAGTGCTATGAGAGAAAGGTACACAATGCTATATGAGAACTCTCAAGGGGGATATGAATTAGTCTGGGAAGTCAAGGGAGTCTTTCCCAAGAAAATGGCAGGGTGCTGGGACCTGAAGGACATGTAGGGCATACCTAGTGGAAGGAAGAAGGTAAGAGCATTCCAGGCCAAGGGTACAGCAATGTTCAAACGTCCAGTGGTGGGGACAATATTACCTAAGAGGGTCTGAAATATGGCAGGTCGAGCAAGAGTGAAAGGCTGGTTTGAGATCATCATGGTTGGCAGACAGGTATCATAAATCTCAGCCTGTGTAAACCAGGGTTAAGCATTTTAGCCCTACTTCAAAGCACAATGGGAAGTCGTTGAAAATTTTCTAAGCAAGGGATTAATGTGATCAGATTTGCACCTTAAGAGATCACTCTTGCTGCAGTGCGGAGAAAGTTTTGGATGGGGCAAGGTGGTCTTTTGAGAGACCAGTTAGTGGGATACTGTAGAATCCTATCCAGCAGAGGAGAACAGCTTAGATGGGAAGTAGTCGGTGTTTGCTCACAACCCCTCTCAAACAATTCTGAGAAACTGTATATCCCCTCACACATGGAAGTTGACATCTAAAACATCTCACTCTAAGTCCAAATAGTAAATATGTCATTTCTGCTACATTGTAAGTGTTGACATTTTAGAACAAAACCTTAACATCACTACTTTTATGGTATCCAATGAAATCTAAATATCCTGGCAATTTGATACCCATCATCATGTGTTTAAAAATACACCAAAAAACTCTCCATTAAGTTGGAAAATTGACATCCACAGTTCATCTCCACGAACTTATATCTCCATCCCCCTTCCCTCACATAGTTTTATCTGAATGTAAACTATCTTTTATCCTCAACATCTTTTGTGGAACCCTATGGTGTTTCTTTGCAACAAAAATATATAAACAAGTTGAAATGCTATTTTATTCATTGTGATTTTTATTCACTGTGCTAAGACTCCACATTTTTTTAAGTTTTCATCACCACAATTGTTGATCATGACACCCAGTTGCTCAGAATAGCAAAGATAGTAAAACTTTTGAAAAATAATTAATCAACATGTAAAGTAAAATTTGGTTGGAAATGAGTCTTTAGAAGAGGTGGGTGGGATTTTTTTTAAATGAATTAATGTTTTCATGGAGAAGTATGCAAATATGTGTGCAAATATGGGGCAGGATTCTGCTTTAATTGTAATGCTATTTCCATTTTTTTTTTAATCTAAAGAAGCAGATGAGCCTAGCCACCGCAGTTAGAAAACAAAAAGAAATAAAAGGCATCCAAATTGGAAAGGAAAAAGTAGAAGTGTCACTATTCACAGATGACATGATACTATATGTATATAGAAGACCCCAAAGACTCCACCAAAAACTATTGGGACTAATAAATGAATTCAGTAAAGCTGCAGGATACAAAACCAATATACAGAAATCTGTTGTGTTTCTATACACTAATAATGAACTATCAGAAGAAGAAATTAAGAAAACAATCCTAAATTCCACTGTACCAAAAAAAAAAAAAAAAAAAAGAATAAAATACCTAGGAATAAAGTCAACCAAGGATATGAAAGACCTGTACTCTGAAAACTATAAGACACTGCTAAAAGAAATTGAAGACAACTCAAATAAATGGAAAGATACACCATGCTCGTGGACTGGAAGAATTAATATTCTTAAAATGTCCAAACTACCCAAAGCAATCTAAAGATTCAATGCAATCCCTATCAAAACTACCAATGAATGTCATTTTTCACAGAGCTAGAACAAAGAATCCTAAAATTTGTATGGAATTACAAAAGATCCCAAATAGCCAAAGCAATCTTGAGAAAGAAGAACAAAACTGGAAGTATTGTGCTCCCAGACTTCAAGTTATACTGCAAAGTTGTAGGAATCAAAACAGTATGATACTGGCACAAAAACAGAAACATATATCAGTAAAACAGAATGGAGAGCCCATAAGTAAACCCACACTTGTATGGTCAATTAATCTACAACAAAGGAGACAAGAATATACAATGGAGAAAAGACAGTCTCTTCAATAAATGGTGCTGGGAAAACTGGACAGCTACATGCAAAAGAATGAAACTGGACCATTTTCTTTTACCATATACAAAAGTAAACTCAAAATTGATTGAAGACTTCAATGCAAGACCTGAATCTATAAAAATCCTAGAAGAAAACAGGCAGTAAGCTCTTTGACATTGGTCTTAGTGATTTTTTGTATCTGTCTCCTCAGACGAGGACGACAACAACAACAACAACAACAACAACAACAACAAAAAACCAAGTTGGACTACGTCAGACTAAAAAACTTTTGCACAGCACAGGAAACCATCAACAGAACAAAAAGACAACCTACTGAAGGGGAGAAGATATTTACAACTGATATACCCAATAAGGGGTTAACATCCAAAATATATAAAGAAGCCATAAAACTCAATATCCAACAAACAAACAAAACAAAACAAACAAACAAACAAACACAAAAACCCACCACCAGTCTGATTAAAAAATGGGCAGAGGTCCCGAGTAGACATTTTTTTCCAAAGAAGAGATATAGGTGGCCAACAGGCACACAAAAAGATGTTCAACATAAATAACTGTCAGGGAAATGCAAATCAAAACCACAATGAGGTAACACCTCACACCTGTCAGAATGATTACTGTCAAAAAGACAAGAAATAACCTGTGTCTGAGAGGATGTGGGGGAAAGGGAAGCCTCGTGCACTGTTTTTCTGTGTGGTTTGATTTTTTGTTTGTTTGTTTTGGGGGGAGTTGTAGGTTTTCTTTGGAGTTTTGGGGAAAACCTTTTATTTTATTTTTATTTTTTTTAATTAAAGTATAGTTGACACACAATGTTACATTACTTTCAGGTGTACAACATGGTGACTCAACTCTATCCTTTACGCTATAGTCACCACAAGTATAGCTACCATCTACCACCATACAATACTATTACAATCTCATTGAGTATCTACCCCATGCTGTGCCGTTTATTCCCACGACTTACTCATTCCACAACCGGAAGCCGGTATCTCCCACTTGCCTTCACCCGTTTTGCCTATACCCCCGCCTCCCTCCCCTCTGGCAACCATCAGTTTGTGCTCCGTATTTGCAGGTCTGATTCTGCTTTTTGTTTGTTTGTTTGTTTGGTTTGGTTTTTTATTTTATTTTTAAAATTTTTTTTTAATGTTTATTTATTTTTGAGACAGAGAGAGACAGAGCATGAATGGGGGAGGGTCAGAGAGAGAGAGAGACACAGAATCTGAAGCAGGCTCCAGGCTCTGTGCCATCAGCACAGAGCCCGACGCGGGGCTCGAACTCACGGACCGCGAGATCATGACCTGAGCCGAAGTCAGACGCTTAACCGACTGAGCCACCCAGGTGCCCCTGTTTTGCTGTTTAGATTCCACATGTGAGTGAAATCCATGTGGTGTTTGTGTTTCTCAGCCTGACTTATTTCACTTAACATAATACCCTCTAGGTCCATCCATGTTGTCACAAATGGCACGCTCTCATCCTTTTTATGGGTGTGTAATATTCCATTGTGTATATGTGTGTGTGTGTGTGTGTGTGTGTGTGAATAATTGTGTTAATATGCAGGTACACACACACACACACACACACACACACACACTACATCTTCCTTATTCATTCGTCTATCAATGGATACTTAGGTTGCCTCCATATCTTGGCTATTGTAAATAATGCTGCAATAAACATAGGGGCACACATATCTTTTCAAATTAGTTTCTTCTTTTTCCTTGGGTAAACACCCAGTAGTGGAATTATTGCATCATATGGTAGTTCTATTTTTAATACCCTTGCGCACTGTTGGTGGGAATGCAAATTGGTGCAGCCACTATGGAAAACAGTATGGAGTTTCCTCAAAAAAAAAAAAAAAAATAATAGAAATACCACATGACCCAGCAATTCCACTTCTGGGCATTAATCAAAACATAAGAAATAAATACACAAATTCAAAAAGGCATATGTTCATCAGAGCTTTATTTACAATAGCCAAGATATGGAAGCCACCTAAGTGCCCATCGATAGATAAATGGATAAAGAAGATATGGTAATGAAATGTTACTCAGCCACACAAAGAAAGGACATCTTGCCGTTTGTGACAACATGGATGGACCTAGAGGGTATCATGCTAAGTGAGATAAGTCATACAGGGAAAGATGAATAGCGTATGACTTCACTTACATGTGGAATCTAAAAATACAAAACAAAACAAAACCAACAAAACAAAATAGAAACAGACTCATAGATGCAGAGGACAAACTGATGGTTGCCAGAGGGGAGGGGAGTGAAGGGAGTATGGATGAAATAGGTGAAGAGGTACAAACTTCCAGTTATAAAATAAATAAGACAACGGGGACTTAATGTACAGCATAGGGAATATAGTGAATGATATCGTAATGACTTTGTATGGTGACAGATGGTAACTAGACTTAGTGTGGTGACCATTTTGTAATGTATACAAGTGTCAAATCACTATGTTGTACACCTGAAACTGATATAATATTGTATGTCAATTATTCTCCATTAAAAAAAAAACAAACCCAAAATCAGAAAAGAAAAAAAAAAAAGAGGATGGGAGCAAAAAAAGATTGAATGTGCTATGTGATCTCATTCTTTGAATTCCTTCCATGAGGTGAGGTCAGCCAACAATCGCACAACAATCTCTCATCATCAGTTAAGGACCTATCAATCAGCTGACAACTCAAGTAAGTCCCTTTGGAAACCACCTGGCCTGCAAAAGGATTGGTCCTCCACTCATTACAGTCCTTTGTTTCACAATTTCTGAGACATACCAAAAAGCCCTTGCAAAGACACGGCTATAAATTCTCTTACTCTTTTTACTTAGAACTACTCTGTTTCACGGTGCCTGGGTGGCTCAGACGGTTAAGCATCTGACTCTCGATTTCAGCTTGGGTCACGATCTCAAAGTTTGTCGGTTCGAGCCCCAAGTTGGGCTCTGCGCTGACAGTGTGGAGCCTGCTTGGGATTCTGTCTCTCTCTCGCTCTCTCTCTCTGCCCCTTCCCTGCTCACGTGTGCGCGCGCTCTCTCTCTCTCTCTCTCAAAATAAATATAAACTTTAAATAAAAAAAAGAAGAAGAGGGGTCCCTGGGTGGCTCGGTCGCTTGTCGACCGGCTCTTGATTTAGGCTCAGGTCATGATCTCACAGTTCGGTTTGTGGGATAGGGCTCTGGGCCGCCAGCAGGGAGCCTGCTTGGGATTCTCTCTGTCCCTCTGCCACCCCACTCCCAACCCCACACACGCATAGTGCTCTCTCTGTCTCTCTCAAAGTAAATAAATAAACATTTTAAAAAAGAAAAAAAAAAAAGAAAACAAATTTCTGTTTCATCTGATTTGCTCAGAAAAGTCTGGGCACACTGAAAATTAACTTAAATACAGTTTTGACAATAATTAATTCTTGATAAAAATGTTCTTACCTTATGCATATTTTCCACATATTGTTGCTGAAACTTTAAAGTTGCAGATCTAGCTCATTCAATATATGGGAAATATATGCCATGGAACTTTGTTGGGGAAAGCCCTCATCATTGTCACACCAATGAGGCAAGTCAGCCTTAATTTCTGTCAGAACAGTCTGACTTTTTTTAGGCAATTTGAATAATTGCATTAATATGCATTTGGAAACACATCTTTTATTATTTATTTATTTATTTATTTTTCAATATATGAAATTTATTGTCAAATTGGTTTCCATACAACACCCAGTGCTCATCCCAACAGGTGCCCTCCTCAATACCCATCACCCACCCTCCCCTCCCACCCACCCCCCATCAACCCTCAGTTTTGGAAGAACATCTTTTAAACCACTAAGAAATACATGATAGGATACTTCTTTGAATATAGATATTACTAGAGTCTTCAACATCGAGATTTAAACACTACAGAGGTAACATACTTTATCCATTTTATAATCACTTGTAAAACTGGGTAATAAGGCTGTTTCTCATCACCTAGTGTATGATAAACCTATGTGAACTATAACTAAAATTTTTAAGTTTACTTATTTATCCTGAGGGAGAGAGCAAGCGGGGAAGGGGCAGAGAGAGAGAGGGAGAGATAGAATCCCAAGGAGGTTGCACACTGGCAGCGCAGAGCCTGACATGAGGCTCAAACTCACCAACTGTGAGATCATGACCCCAGGCAAAATCGAGAGTTGGACGCTTAACATACTGAGCCACCCAGGCACCCGTGTAACTAAAATTTTATGTTATCAAATAAGGCATTATAACGGAAAGCATGACATGCATCCTTGTGTGTTTTTCATGCTAGTGTTGTCCTTTGGGAATAAATAAATCACAGTCATGTGAATCTCAGAAATAATTTCATTAATTATATTAGGCATTATGGGCAACCTTTCCTCATGTCATTAAGAAAGAGAAATGGAAGGGGAAAGTGGGTGATGGGCATTGAGGAGGGCACCCGTTGGGATGAGCACTGGGTGTTGTATGGAAACCAATTTGACAATAAATTTCATTAAAAAAAAAAGAGAAATGGATATACTGTTAAAATTTAATCAGTCTGTTAGCTGGCCTTTTGTTTTATAAAAGGAGGTGGAAAACATAAAACATTTTGTCAGTGAAATAGGTAATGATAATTGGAACACTTCTCGATTCAATTTGGTAAAAATAGTTTTTAACTATTTTACAAAGTTAATTTATCTCAAAATCTTGTAAACTTTTTATTTGTTGATATTATTCAGTGCATCTTGAATGTTGGTAGCATTAGAAAATATTCCAGATGTAAAACAATAAAGTAAAATTAAATTAAATTAAATTAAATTAAATATTGTCCAGATAATCACAAAATGATGATTATTCTAACCTGATTCAGTTATTTGATTGTAGTTTTCCCTAGCTATTTACATGTTCTAGGCAAAAGTTTCAAGAATAACTGGCAAAATAATTGTTATGGGGAAAAATAAAAGTCTGTATTTAAGAAAATATAAATTAAGTAATAATATTATGGCACATTAGATGTCAAATCACTCCCATGCTCTAGCATACAATATATCTGAAATCGTAATATCTCAACACAGGCTAAAATACTGATGTTTTTGAACCATGCCTCATTTCCAGCAGAAATTAGTGTGTGTACGGTAGGAAAATTCAAGTCTTAAGGAATTTCTTGATGCTTTCATTAACTCACTGATGGAAGGTTTTTCCAAACTAATGACTGGTGGTGTTCCTTTATTTTGCCAACCCACTGGAGTTTTTAACTCCTGGGATTGTATAGTTCAGTTGTCAGTATAAGTATTTGAGGATGAATAATGAGTATGCTTTCCTTTGTAAAGTAAGTACACGAAATGTGATTGTGGAGATGGAGAGAGTGCATGACCAAAGTGTCAGGCTCTTAAGCACCTGAATGTGGAAATTAAAGATAGCCTCACCCACCCAACCCTTGGAAAGCGTGCACATCCCCAGGGGCACATGAACCCCATTTTTGTAGGCCACTCGGTTGGACTATGGTGGTAGGTAAAGAAGTGGAGGAAAGTAAACAATTTTGAAAATAGTTTGAAGGTAGATTGGATAATGTTTAGGGTTGTTGAAGGAGATTATTGATGTAACTGGTATTTGTCCTGTTGCATCCACACGACTCCTGAAACAGAATGCTACGGGCAGCAGTGACAGTCACAACAAAGTCTATTACAATGAGAGGCAAGGCCGACTGATCGGGACCAACACTCTTGATAAGAGTGTGGCTCCAAACAGCCGGGGTACAGAGTTTTTAAAGCCGATCACATTGTTTTATCATTATCTGGGAACAGAACAGAGAAACAGTTCCCAGATGAGTTAGAAACAGTTATTGAATGAGGTGATTATTTTAGACTTTCTGCCGCTAAGTTGCAACCAGTGGATCTCCTTGGCCTTGTCTCTGATGCTCTTTTTTTGAGCTTTTGTTTCCTTCATTGGTAAAGCCTGATTCACAAGAGTATGAAGTATGATTTACAAGAGTAAAAGCAAGGCTGTTATCTTTTGACCTTCAGTGTCAGAACAAAGTTGTTATTTTTCAGGCTAAGCGTTAGCCTTACACTACAATTTAACCCTTACAGTCCTTCACCTTTGTCTGGCTAAATTGTGTTGTTCCTTATAGTAGTGCTTTGATACATGAAGGTGGCCCACAGACCCAGAATCGAATTGGGCTCTGCGGAGGTGAGATCTGGGTATCTCAGGCATTTTTCTGGCTGAAAGTTACCTACTGGGCCCCACCTCTACTGTTACTGTAGGCTAAGGGTTGGCTACCCTTTTCAGTAGTTTCCTGCACCCTTGCACCTAGACTCACTGCCCTGTAATTGCTGAACTCCCCAAGGGTGCGGCCTGTGCCTGTCTGGGTTCTCTGTTCTCCTGAGCCTGGGCTAGTGCCTCCCTACTGGGCTAGTGCCTCGCCCACAAAAGGCACTCAGAATTAATCTTCAGGACCTCACTCTGTCCCCTGCAGTCTGCTGGAGCACCAAGTGCCTGTCCTGTAACCACACTGGTGCCTTTCCTGCCAGGACACCCATGGCTGCAGGTGTGTTTGCAGGCAGCTGGGCTGAAGGAGCCGCCAGACGGCTGGGCACTAGCTCATCCCCGAGATTCTCGTCCTCAAGGACCTTGCAGCTGACGCAGCTGCCAAGGTTGTGGCCTCCAAGCTAGCCACCTGTGGAGGGGCGGTGCTCACGTCGACCCCGCCTGCGTCTGGGCTGCGGACTACAACTCCCAAGATCGTTCGGGAGGGCGGGACCGCCTCCGTCTGTCCTGGAAGCTAGAGATGGCTAAAAGCGCGATCTTAGGAGTGTACATCTGAGAGGCAGCAACTGCGGAAACGCGGCTGCGGGCCCAGGAGCAGCTCGGGAGGCGGCTGTGGCTGCAGCTGCAGAGTGGAGCGCAAGCGCCCTGTGTGCCTGTGGAAGGCTTGGTGGCCTTCCCGAGGCTGCGGTTTTGCTGTCGTTGAGTGAGTTTGATAGCTTGTGAGGCTAAGTTACTGTCGTGGCGGCCGTGCCTTGGAGCATATGATGGCTGGATGAGAGCTTGCTGAAGGAGATCGGCGAGTCTTGGCGCTGGAGGTAAGCTGGCGCAAGGACCAAATGCACTCTGTGACTGCAGCTGCACACGGGAGCGTCCCTCCGCCCCAAATCTTGGAACCTAAATGGCTTAGTGTTGGAGCCCTTGCCAAGCCAGTTTCCTTCAGGAGCTTGAGCCTCAGACTCCTCATAGATTTCCCATCTTGGAAGAAGATGGAACCCATAGGACACCTTTCTTCAGTTTTCTCTTCTCCACCCACCATTTAATCATTCATCACACCTTTGAGATCTACTCTGTGCCTCAACGTTCTCTACTATGTGGGACCCAGTCCCTAGCATGAGGGAACTTAGGGACTGTGGGGGGAGAGAGAACAGGACAAGATCTGAGTATGAAATGATGAAATAATAAGAAACTGCATGATTACCCATATCAGAAGTTTAAACAGGAAGTACTCTGGGGAAAAACAGAAGGAGAAATTTAAGCTGCATTTGGAGATGTGGAAATGACAGGGTGTTTCCAGGCTAGAGGAGAGTATGACAAAGGCTCAGGGACAGAAACGAACAGATTTTCCAAGGACTAATGAGAAGATAGGCTGGAGTAGAAGGTGTGTGAGGGCATAAATCAAAGTTCATAGGTAAGAAGAAACGCAGGTGGTGTTTACACTCTTGTAAAAACATTACCGTGACAAAATATGTATAACACGGAAGTTACCATTCTAACCATTGTTATGTGTATAGCTCAGTTACATTGAGCACATCCACATTGTTGTGCGGCCACCACCACTGTCCATCCCCAGAACTTTTTCATCCTCCCAAACTCTGTGTCTCTATTAAACATTAACTCCGCATCTCAGTAACCACCATTTGACTCTCTGTCTCTATGACCTTGCTCTAGTAAGTGGAATCTATAGTATGTGTCCTTTTGTGTCTGGTTTCTTTCATTAGGCATAACGTCCTCCAGGTTGGTGTGTATACTGTCGGTAGTCAGCTTCGCTGGGCCTTACTGCGTGTGCATCAGGAAGCTGGGAAACATTTAGTATTCTAGGGCAAGTCTATAGGGTGTTTAGAGGAGGGAAGACCCAAAGTGACCTGATGTGGTTTTGTGTGTGTATGCGGGGTTTTGTTTGTTTGTTTGTTTGTTTGTTTTTGTTTTGTTTTGTTTTTTGTTTTAGCTTAGAAGGCTGTCACAATCACAGCCCTTATTACCTAAATGAGAAGCCATTAGCGGGCCTCAGGAAACCCTCCAAGAATCCATCGTTTTACACATGAGAAGGGTTTCAAAGATCTAATTTCCAGGCCGTTGGCAATGTGTAAAAGAGAAAAGGCCCCCACTTTTTCCTGGGCAGTTGCTTCAAGTAGTCAGTCATGGATTCCTGAAGGGTTTCCTGTAGTCCACTAACGAGGCACAACCTGGTCAGGCAGAGACCTGGAGGAAATGGCTGCTTTTTGGTGCCAGCTAGTTGTTTTTGACTGGATGCAAGAAAACAGGCAGAAGAGAGTTTAGTCTTTTACTGTTGTATTAGCCACAATAAAGAAGGTGTTTATTCCCTGTGATTTTAGGTCAATTTTCAAATTAAGAAGTTTAGGTCAATTTTCAAAGTAGCAGGTTTTTTTAAATTTCACATTGCATATAAATTCAGATCTACAAATCTAATATCAGTGCAACTCTTCTCAAGACCAGGGAAGTGGATTTAGAGCCAAAAATAAATGAATAGATTTCAAGTTTTGTTTATATCCATTTCTTGTGTTGGACATGTGAATTGGCACAAGGTTTTCAGAGACTCTGAGATCTAAATAAGACTATTGCTTTCCATACTTTAGGCTTATTTGTTAAACATGATTTACATACCTGAGACACAGAATTTGAGAGAGAAGCAGCTTAAAGGAATCAGCTCTTTCACAGATACGAGAGTAAACAGGGTTCAGTTGCATTTTCTAGTCAGAGCATAAACCTTTGTAGTCTTTATTGTCCCCATTATATAAAACTGTATTGTTTGCCTTTAGAATGTGATGTGAACATTGGGCTGTGTGGTATAAACATATTAGCTGATATCAACCTTGCAGCACCAACCATAGTCTTTCCTTCTTGGGACTGGTTTGTTTGGGGGCACAGGGACTGACACCTGCTCTGTTTGCCTGTGGGGTACTGAACTTGCTGAATCCTGGCCTGCTTGCTCATCTGCCCTGTCAGCTCCTGTAGAAATGCCTGTGACTCAACAATGCAGACTCTGACAAAGTCACCTCCTCTAGAAGCTTCACTTTGCAAACTCGTTTCCCTCTGGGAACACTAACATCCAGATTCTCTCCTGCCCTGTTGGCAAGGCACATAAATCCCTTCAGGGGCTCAGCTGTCTGAACCAAGATCCCTGGCCTCTGGCTGCTTCTCAGGGAACTGTCCAGATATTTTCATTCCCTGACTTGTAAAAAGTTGATATAGAGTTAAATTATTGCTGTTTTTACATTTCAAGATCTTTCTGTATAATGTTTTAAAAATCTTGCTTTAATAATTTTATTTTATTTTATGTTCATTTTTGAGAGAGAGGGAGAGAGAGAGAACACGCAGGCAGAGGGGCAGAGAGGGAGACAGAGGATCTGAAGCAGGCTCTGCACTGTCAACGCAAAGTCTGATGTGGGGCTCAAACGCACCAACCTTGAGACCATGACCTGAGCTGATTTCCGACGCTTAACAGGCTGAGCCACCCAGGTGCCCCTATTATTTTATCTTTTAAAAAATTACTTGAAAAATTATAGCAATCGCCTTTCGAGACTTTTAATCCTAATACTTAAATTTGTTAAACTTTCAGATCACATTAATGGTTATGGAAGGGGGGGTACATCTAGGAATCCATCAAACTAATTCCTTCTTCATTTACAGTCAAAAGAAATTGCTTTAATGTTATTATAACAACATTAAGAAAAACTACCAGAAGTCATCAGGAAAGCACCCATGATCTCACTGTTCAATGTGATTAACTTTTGTCTGTGTTCCCTTTCAGGTTGCTCAGAAGTATACATAGGCACTTCTTAGCTCTGTCACTTGCATGCTAGGTGCTAAGCAAGTTCTAGAACCACTCTGAATGTATTTCTGTTGTGAAAGGATATAAGAGGTATATACCTCACAGGGTTGTTGTGAAGGTTTCACAGCCTACTATATGTAACTTCTGACCATGGTGCCTAGCATGTGTAGATACTCAACAAATATTATTTTCATTCCTGCTTCCTCTTATTCTTAGAAACTTCTGCTATTCCCAAAGGAATAACAGGCTCCTTGGGAATTCACCACTCTCCCACTCTCAAGAATATGGCCCTGGTAACTGTGCAGCAGAACCAGTGTGTTCTCAGGTACCAAGTCATGTACCATTTCTAGATATTGGTGGCCATTCCAGGCCCCAAGTATGGTCACATTATCTCTTGTCTAGGAGTTGTCTGACTTCCATCCATTTTCCTGTACTCCCAAAGCCTTTCCATTCTGGTACCTGACCCCCCTTTTATAGTCTTTGTGTCTCTGGAGCACAAGACCTCCTGCTCCTTCTAGATGTTGTGACGTGCTTTAGGCCATTCCCTCCTACTTTTTACTCAAAACTCTTCTCTTCCATGATGGCATCTGTGGTAAATCCAGCCCACTGTGCTCTTTCACTTGAATAATTGTCCCCAAAGCAGATTCTTTACCTTAAAGCTTTCCTGTCATTTGGTACACTATTGCTTGCTGGGTTTTTTAATCATTAAACAAGATATTAAAGCAACACTAACATATCTTTTCTTGTAGAAGAAAATAAACTGTTTATAGCTCTATTACTCAACAAGACTTATTTCAAATTTGTGTATTTCCTTCTAATCTTTGTCCATTTGTACATCTATTTTGTTATATCATATCACCTTTTCCATTTATGCATGTAAAGAGGTTCTAGATGTTTTATAATTTTTTAAAGTTTTATTTATTTTGAGAGAGAGAGAGAGAGAGAGAGCGATCAGGAGAGGGGCAGAGAGAGAGAGAGAGAGAGAGAGAGAGACAGCGATCAGGAGAGGGGCAGAGAGAGAGTGAGAGAGAGAGAATCCCAAGCAGGCTCCATACTATCAGCACGGAGCCTGACACGGGGTTTGAACTCACGAACCGTGAGACCATGACCTGAGCCAAAATCAAGAGTTGTACACCTAACCAATTGAGCCCCCTAGACCCCCCAAGATGTTTTAAATCCCCAAGGAGACAGTGAGGATATTTTTAAGACCAGATGGTAATTACCTTTGAACTTAAATGTGTTTGAAAGCAACTACAAAAGCATTGGAAACATAAAAGAGCATAGTAACATATGTATTCGGAGAACAGTGAAAAGGACAGTTTTCCTGGAGTATGGAGTCTATGTGGGCAGGAGTTGGAGTAGATGAGGACAGACAGGTAGGTCAGGTCCAGGTTGGTAAAGGTCTGGAATATCACCTGAAGGAATGTGTTTTCATCTTTGAAGGAGTGCTTGCAGAGGATCTTTAAAAATAAATGTGCTGGGCCTAGGTTTGCTTTTCAGAATGGCCACTCTGGTGTAGACAATGGAATGGTAGAACATGAGATTAGAGGTGGCAGTAAATCCAGTTCTAAAACAATCACAGTAATCCAGCAGAAGGCTGTGGCAGTGGGGATGCCTCCCTACAAAGCAATGGCAGTTGAAGGGGCTTGAACTACTGTTGTAAGGATTTCTGGTGCCATGGGCCAAATGTGGGAACTGTCCCCTACAAGTCTTACCCTCCCTTAAAGATCACCTCCTTCATAAATCCACTCTCAATCCATTATCACTACCCCCACCATACCCCACCCCCATCTCTCTTCCTTCTCTGTGGCTCCAGCAGGCTGTATGCTCTCTACAATAAAACTAATCATTTGACTTTGTAATCAGGGCATTCATTCTCAAATTGTTTGTTTTTTTTTTCTTTTTATATCCACTCATATTTTTTTAATTGAGATTCAAGTTAGTTAACATATAGTGTAGTATTGGTTTCAGGAGTAGAATATAGTGATTCATCACTTATATATAACACCCAGTGCTCACCCCAACAAGTGCCCTCCTTAATGCCCATCACCCATCTAGCCCATCCACCCTCCCACCTCCCCACTATCAACCCTCAGTTTTTTCTTTGTATTTAAGGGTCTTTTACAGTTTGCCTCCCTCTCTGCTTTTATCTTATTTTTGCTTCCCTTCCTCTATATTCATCTATTGTGCTTCTTAAATTCCACATATGAGTGAAATGATGATATTTGTCTTTCTCAGATTGACTTACTTAGTTTAGCATAATACACTCTAGTTCCATCCACATTGTTGCAAATGGCAAGATTTAATTCTTTTTCATCACTGAGTAATATTACATTGTGTGTGTGTGTGTGTGTGTGTGTGTGTATCCATTCATCATCAGTTGATGGACATTTGGGCTCTTTCCATACTTTGGCTATTGTTATAGCATTGCTCTAAATATTGGGGTGCATGTGCTCCTTCATATCAGTATTTTTAACTCCTTTGGATAAATACCTGGTAGTGCAATTGCTGGGTCATAGGGTAGTTCTATTTTTGAACTTTTTGAGGAACCTCCATACTGTTCTCCAGAGTGGCTGCACCAGTTTGCATTCCCACCAACAGTGCAAAAGGTGCTGGGAAAACTGGACAGTAGCATGCAGAAGAATGAAACTGGACCACTTTCTACACCATACACAAAAATAAATTCAAAATGGGTGAAAGACCTAAATGTAATATAGGAAACCATCAGAATTCTGGAGGAGAAAACAGTCAGCAACTTCTTTGACGTCGGCTACAGCAACTTCTTACTAGACACGTCTCTGGAGGCAAAGGAAACAAAAGCAGAAATGAACTACTGGGACCTCATCAAGATAAAAAGCTTCTGCACAGCAGAGGAAACAATCAGAAAAACTAAAAGGCAACTGACCAAATGGCAGAAGATATTTGCAAATGACATTTTGGATAAAGGGTTAGTATCCAAAATCTATAAAGAACTTATCAAACTCAACACCCCAAAATCAAATTGTTTTAATTATTCTCCTGACAATTATTTATTGAGCAGGCAGAGATCTGGGGCTGGAAGGGATTAGAATTGGGAGTCCTCAGCATATACCAAGGGGCAAATCAAGCCAGTTCCTTGCTACTGAATTTCCTATCTCCACCATGCCCAGCATGTAGGGGCTCATTGGAATCTGCTTTAAGTGTTTTCTTCCCGATTAAATGACTTTCTTCTTGAGAGATATGTGTCCACTCTTTTTTTGTAGTTTCCATGGAGTAAAACACTCAGCTAGACATATACTAGGTGCTCAGTAGGCATCGGACTTGGAGCCGAGGAGACCTTCCTGTCCATCTTCTCTTCCTACAATGCTACCAACTCCAGCCTTCCCCAAGGAGGCTCATGGTAAGTAGGAATGGTTTGGGTCTTTTAGGAGTCTGTAATATTCACAGATATGCCCTCAGACTTTTGTCAAGAGGGTGGTAGTTAGCTGGCCCCTGCTCAGCAGGATGTGGGTAAGGATGGGACACCAGCGAAGTACAAGACCCTGATCTCCCTCGGTAAGGACAGCATTCCTTCTCTGGACCCTATGAGCTGGGGCTGGAGAGCCAGGGCTCTGATTTGTGTTTCCTATGGAGCCAGAAACAGATCGTTTCTGTTTCTGTTTTCTGTTGCAAGACCAGTGACAAATGGAGTTGTTGATAAACTTCCTTATGGTGCTCAGGGACTTTGGTCTCTCTGTCCTCTGATCTTCTAGGTCGGGGGTTTTCCTATCACATTCCATTGGAGATGACCAGATTTCCATTCTATCTGGGAAGGCAAAGCTAGTTGTTCCTTGCAGCTGAGAGTTTCCCACTCCTGCCCCCATACCCATCCTCCTTCCCTTCCTCCTGTCCTTCTTGGAAGTCACATTGGACCCTGTGGAGATATTCTTGGTACCACTGTGTGGTGTCCTAGAGTACCTTTTCCTCCTGGAAGCCAAGTGATTGGAATGGATCTGTGGGACACCATTGTGACCCTAGCACAAATATCTAAGTCCCCTTTATTTTTCAAAAACCAGGGATTCCAATTCCCAAACTAGACATGATTTCCCAGTTAGAGCAGCAGAGGAATCATGGATGCTTAAAGGAGAAGGGCCATGAAGCCTCTGTCTAGGTGAGTGAGTGAAAGCCAAGTAAGTTGATATCCTTCTGGTTAGCAAAAGCGTGCAAGGCCTTTTTCACTTTCTGGTAGTGAGAGCAGTTTTATGTTTATTTTGTATCCCCCATGGGAGGTACTCATACCTGATCCATTCAGAGAAAGTGAAAACTGACCATTTGGAGACCCTGAATTGAAGTAAGGTTTGCAATTCTAGCTCTGAGAAGAAAAATGAACATTTTAAGAATTCTAAATGCTGTGTGGTGTTTTTGTTGGCCTCTGCTACCTACTCACATTCAGCATTCATAATTCTGTGTGAGGTGTTCCCACTTGCATTCTCCTTCACAGGATGTTTACATTCCAGTCAAAAGAATAGCGTGTTTAATAATGGCAAGTTGAGGGGCACCTGGGTGGCTCAGTTGGTTGAGCGTCCGACTTCGACTCAGGTCACGATCTCACAGTTTGTGAGTTCAAGCCCTGTGTCAGGCTCTGTGCTGACAGCTTGGAGCCCAGAGCCTGCTTTGGATTCCGTGTCTCCCTGTCTCTCCCTGCCCCTCCTTCACTCACACTCACTCTCTCTCTCTCTCTCTCTCTCTCAAAAATAAATAAACATTAAAAAAAATTTTTTTTAATTAATGGCAAGTTGACCCCAAAGAAAGGGTGGAAGTAGGGTGACAACGAAAACTATTTGTTGCATTTTGTGTTTTTTTAAAAGACATTCATTCATTTAACAAATAGATTTTTTTACCCAGATTGGCCTATGACAAAGATAATGTGTGCTCAAAAAAATTGAGAGAGACATCCAGAAGAAAACACAAATGTCTTGAAATCCTAACTCCCAGAGCCAATCACCGTCAACCTTTGTATAAGCATTCTTCTGATCCCTTTCTTCCCACACAACTACTTGTGGAGATGTGGCTACTCTGAGGTACGTGCTGTGATCCTTTACCTGCCGTTTGGCCTTCATAGTGTGTTGTGGACAGCTCTCCGTGTCATTGCATATATGTGTGTAGCTGGGTATTCATCCCCTTCAGTGGCTGCATAGCATTGCACCTTACCAGCATGTTATCCTCTATTTACCCCAGTCCACTATTGATAACTAGGTTGTTTCCAGATTTACATTATTCTATGCAACACCAAAGTCAAATAACCTTCTGTTACATCTTTGCAAACTTGTCAGGCTATCTTTTATGGATAAATTCCTCGCAGTGGCATTGATGGAGCAAATGGTGACGTTCAAGTCATCTAAAATATGTTATTTCCTTTAAACTCATGATACTTCTGAATCATTTTTAACTAAATGCCAAATGCAGTGAATTGATCTTAGAAAAGTAATTGACAACATTTTCTAAAAGCTTCCCCAGGCCTGTGAGGAAGATTGATGATACTGGGATGTGGGGTTCCCTTTAACTTCTTCATTTTCACCCAAGTCTCTATTGTTTTTACTTCTTCTGTGCCTCCCTCACAGATTGATGACTTTCCCCATTTTAGAACTGAACCCCTTAGCATTCACCATTTGTATTTTAGGTCGTCTCAAATTAGTACGCAGGTAATGGCAACAGATAATAACAATAGCAAACACTTGTATGGCATGTACAGTGTGTCAGGCATGCAGTTGTATGTACTTTTCAAATATAGCTGAGTTCATCTTATAAAAAGTCTTAGGTAGAAATTACCAACATCTTCATTTCACTGGTGAAGAAACGTAGGCCCTAAAAGACTAAGTGATTTGTTCAAATTCAGACAGCAAATATGTGGTTGAGCCAGGAATAAAACCTGTGCAGTTTGGCTCCAGAAGCTTACAGGTTCATCTAAGCTAATGTGCCTTCCCTTGCCAGTTCACAAAGGTGGTAGACACAGGTGCTCCATGCCCTAGCTACTCAACTTCTGTGAGCAGCCAGTCATAATCCCTTCCTCCCCCAGCATCTCAGTTGAATTAAGATGTGGAAGTTACCTGTGTTCATTTGGTAGGATGTAAGCCTCTTCTTGTGTTTGAATGAACCCTCTAGAACTAATACAAGATCCTGCTTTCTACATCTCTCTTTCCCCTCCCTATTGTTCAAGGCCAAGTTCGCCATACTCATTCTGGAACAAAAGTCTCTTCTGGTTCCTTATTCAAGGCAGTGGGCAATTTTGCATAGGACCTTGATTCTTTCATGCAGTTTTAAACTTCAGGGCTGGAGGAAACTGGGATTTCTCCCTTCCTTGTTTGTAAATAATGTCTCTTGTTGGCAGAGTTTGTTTTAATCATAAAAGTATGTTGTGTTGGTTGCAGAAAAAAAAATTTAACAGACAGAAAAGTATAAAGAAGCAAATAAAATCACTTGTTAGAGGAAAGCACTATTAATGTTTTTAGTGTATTTCCTTCCATTATTTTTTATATACACATGTAAGTATATATGTACTTATACATTATAACTAGAAAAGATTATGGTCATGTATACTGGTTTTTGTTTGATTTTATAATCATAACCAGTTTTACAAATCACTAAAAAATCTTTAGGGGTGCCTTGGTGGTTCAGTCGGTTAAGCGTCCAACTCTTGGTTCCAGTTCAGGTCACAAGGTTTGAGTTCAAGCCCTGCATCAAGCTCTACACTGACAGTGCGGAGCCTGCTCGGGATTTTCTCTCTCTCCTTCTCTCTCTGCTCTTCCCGAGCATTCTCTCTCTCTCAAAAATAAATAAATAAACTCTTTTAAAAAAGTTAAAAAATTCTTCAGAATCATGGTATTTAATGACTATTTCATCATCTAGATATATAATTACTTTAATCATTTATGTGCTCTGGGAAATTTTAATTTTTTCCCTTTTCACTTACTTACACTGTTATGAACATCTTTGCATTTAAATGTCTCTCTACAGCTCTGTTTTTTCCCTCTAGAATAACTAGAAGAGGAATTTTCATGGTACTTGATTTGTGTTATGAATTGCTTGTCAAAAAGCTTTCCAGTTTACATTCTTGTAGAAGTATATGAGAATGCATATGTCCCTATACCCTGCCAGCATGTAGTGTAGTTTTTAAAATCCCTGCCAATTTGAAAAGGGGAAAACGGTTTTAATTTTGAACTTTTTTTTCAAGTGCTTATTGGCCATTTCTTGTTTTATTCCCCTGTTCCCTCAGGCTCCCCTTTTAATGACAGGGGATCTGGCGAACCATAGACCCTTAACCTGGATATTTGGATTATCTTACTCCTTCTAGTTTCCTCTTTAAAGCATGCCCTTCTGCTTGCACTCTGAAGCCCATCCTAATTTGTCCTCATACCCTTGTCCCCATAATTATTATGTCTTCTCTCCCTTCAGCAACTTCATCCTTTCCCCTTGAAGTCATGCATTCTCTGCCTTCCATCAGAATCAGAACTTCATACTTACTCCTATTCCCTTTTCTAGTATATGAAGTGTTAAGGAATTTGTCAAATTCCTCCAATGTGTACTTAACATGTGACCCCTGATCCTGAAGGAGGTCCCCATTGGCTGGCCCTCATCCTTGTTCTCTTGTGCTTCTCTGTGTTGGACAGTGCATATTTTCTTAAAAACACTTGCTTTGTGTCATTGTGCTACACTCCCAGTAGCTTTGGCTACT
>NC_064817.1:122594283-122604926 GCF_023721935.1 Panthera uncia | reverse complement strand
GAGCCCAGAAATAAGCCCACACTTATATGGCCAATTAATCTATGAGAAAGGAGGCAAGGATATACAATGGAGAAAAGACATTCTCTTCAATAAATGGTGTCGAGGAAACTGGACAGCTGCATGTAAAAGAATGAAACCGGACCACTTTCTTACAGCATACACAGCAATAAACTAGAGATGGATTATAGACCTAAATGTGAGGCCTGAAACTATAAAGCACCTAAAAGAAAACATCAGCAGTAATCTCTTGGACATTGGCCTTAGCAACATATTTATTTCTCCTCAGGCAAGGGAAACAAAAGCAAAACCAAGCTTTTTTCAAAATTATTTTTAATCTTTATTTATTTTTGAGAGAGACAGAGAGAGAGAGAGAGAAAGAGAGAGGCAGAGACAGAGACAGAGCATGAGCAGGGGAGGGGCAGAGAGAGAAGGAGACACAGAATCTGAAGCAGGCTCCAGGCTCTGAGCTGTCAACACAGAGCCCGATCCGGGGCTCGAACTCAATGACGTGAGATCATGACCTGAGCCAAAGTCGGACGTTTAACCGACAGAGCCACCCAGGCGCTCCTAAACTGTTGGTTCTAAAAATAATTTCTTAATATCATTAAATATCCGGTTAGTGATAAGGCTTCTCCTATTGCATGAAAAACCATTCAAACCATTAGGTCAACATTAAGCAATAGTAAAAAAAGTTTTTTAACCAGTTTGCTTCTTTGAATCAGAAACCAAATAAGTATCATACATTGTGATTGGTAGAGATGTCTCTTAAGTCCCTTTTAATCTGTAGGATCTTCCTTCATACTTTTCCTGTTACTTTTTCTTGTTTTACTGTGTTAAGGTTCACATAACATAATGTTTACCACTTTAATCATTTTAAAGTGTACAATCCAGGAGCATTTAGTACATTCACAAAGTTGTGCAACCATCACCTCTAATTAGCTTCAAAACATTTTCATCACCCCAAAAGGAAACGCTTACCCATTAAGCAGTCATTTTCCATTCCCCCAGTTCCCAGAATCTGGTGAACACTGATCTGTTTTGTGTCTCTCTCAAGTTGCCTATTCGGAATATTTCATATAAATGGAATCAAACAACACGTGGTCTTTTGTGTCCGGCACCTTTCACTTAGCATAACGTCTTTAAGGTTCATGAATGTTGTAGCATACATCAGAACTTCATTCATTCTAATTGACCAAATAATATTCCACCACATGGGTATACCAAATTTGTTTACCCATTCTTCATTTGATGCAAATTTGAGCTGGTTCTATCTCTTGGCTGTTGTGAATAGTGTTTCTATAAACATTCTTGTAGAAGCTTTTGTTTAAGTGCTTGTTTTCAATTATTTTGGGTGCACACCTAGTAGTGAAATTGATGAATCATATGGTTATTCTAATTTAACACACCGGGGAACCACCAAATTGTTTGACATGATGGCTGCACCATTTTATATTTCTACCAGTAATATATGAGGGTTACAATTTCTCCACATTATTGCCAACACTTATTATTTTCCTTTTTATTTTTAATTAACATACAGTGTTATATTAGTTTCAGTTGTACAATATAATCATTCTATAGTTGTATACATTACCAGTGCTCATCACGGTCAATAAGTGTACTCTTAATCCCTTTTATTTGTTTCATCTGTCCAGCCACCCACCTCCCATCTGGCAACCACCAGTTTATTCTCTGTAGTTAAGAGTCTTGTTTTTTCTTTGTCTTTTTTTTTTTTTACTTTGTTTATTTGCTTTGTTTCTTAAAGTTCACATATGGGTGAAATCATATGGTATTTGTCTCTCTATCTGACTTCCTTTACTTAGCATTATACCTTGCAGGCCCATTCATGTTGTTTCAGTGAAGCCTTCAATAAAGATGGGGGATATATATAAAAAAAGAAGCTGTCAGAGATGTAGCATTCAATAACTTAAATACAAAATACACTAGAGCACTAGAAGGGGGACGCCTGGGTGGCTCAGTCGGTTAACTGACTTCTGATTTCGTCTCAGGACATGATCTCATGGTTTGTGAGATGGAGAACCGCACTGTGCTCTGCACTGACAGTGTGGAGCCTGCTTGGGATTCTCTCTCTCTCTATCCCTCCCTCTCTCTCTCTCAAAATAAACAAACAAGCAAACATTTAAAAATACACTGGAGAGAGTCAATAGCAGATCAGAGGATGCAGAAGAACAGAATAGCAATCTGGAAGATAGAGTAATGGAAAGCAACCAAGCTGAACAGCAAAAAGAAAAAAGAGTGGTAATAAATGAGAATAGGTTGAGGGAACTCAGTGACATCATCAGGCATAGTAATATTTGCATTCTAGGGATCCCAGAAGGAAAAGAGGGGAGGGCAGGAAATTTATTTGAAGAAATTATTTTCCTTTTTAAAAAATTATAGCATTCTTAGTGTGAAGTGATGTCTCATTGTAATTTTGAATTCTATTTCCTTAAGGACTAATGATGTTGAGCATCTTTCCATGTGCTTGTTGGCTGTTTGTAGATCTTATCTTTTTTGGAGAAATGTCTATATTCAAGTCTTTTGTCCATTTTAAAATGTAGTTGTCTTTTTGTTGTTGAGTTGTAAGAGTTCTTTATATAGTCTAGATACTAGATGCTTATCAGATATATGATTTGAAAATACTTTCTCCCATGCTACAGGTTGTCTTCTCCCTCTTTTGAAAGTGTCCTTTCATGCTAAAATTTTTATTAAGTCCAATTAATGCAGTTTTTCTTTTGTTGCTTGTACATTTGTTGCTATATCTAAGAAAATATTGCCAAATCCAAGGTCATGAAGATTTACCCCTGTGTTTTCTTTAAAGAGTTTTATAGTTCTAGCTATATTTAGGTCTTTGATCCATTTTGAGTGGATCTTTGTGTTCGTTGTGAGAAGAGGGTCTACCATCCTTCTTTTTGCATGTGGATACCCAGTTGTTCCAGCACCATTTGTTGAAAGGACTGTTCTTTTCCCACTGGATGGTCTTGGCACCTTTGTTGAATATCAATGGCCATATGTGTATGTGTTTGTTTTTGGGCCCTCAATTCTATAGTCTACTGGTCTAAATGTCTAGACTTGTGACAGTACACACTATCTTTTTAAAAAAATATATTTATTTAAATTCAAGTTAGTTAACATACAATGTAGTATTGGTTTCAGGAGTAGAACCCAGTGATTCATCACTTATTTATACCACCCAGTGCTCATCCCAACAAGTGCCCTCCTTAATACCCATCACCCATTTAGCCATCTCCCTACCCACCTCCCCTCCAACAACTCTCAGTTTGTTTTCTTTGAGTCTCTTATGGTTTGACTCCCTTTCTGTTTTTATCTTATTTTTGCTTCCCTTCCCCTATGTTCATCTGTTGTGTTTCTTAAATTACACATATGAGTGAAATCATATGATAAAGAATATGTATATTCTCTCTCTCTCTCTAGAATATATATATATATATATATATATATATATATATATTCTTTAAATTAACATCCCAGGAAACAACAGATGCTGGAAGGATGTGGGGAAAGGGGAACCCTCTTACACTGTTGGTGGGAATTCAAACTGGTGCAGTCACTCTGGAAAACAGTACGGAGGTTCCTCAAAAAATTAAAAGTAGAACTACCTTATGACCCAGAAATTCCACTACTAAGTATTCATCCAAAAGATATAAAAATGCTGATTCGAAGGGGGCACATGGACCCCAATGTTTATAGCAGTGCTATCAACAATAGCAAAATTATGGAAAGAGCCCAAATGTCCACGCTGTCTTAATTACCATAACTTTGTACTCAGTTTTTTGTTTTCAAGTTTGTTTTGGTGTTGGAGTCCCTTACAATTCTATATGAATTTGAGGATCACATCTCCATTTCTACAAATAGGGCATTGGAATTTTGATAGGGATCACACTGACACTGTAGACGAATTTGGAGAGTGTTGCCATCTTACCAATATTACATCTTCCTGTCCATGAACCCAGGGTGTCTTTTCATTTATTTAGGTTCTCTTTAACTTCTTTCAACAATGTCTTGTTGTTTTCAGCATACAAGTCTTGCATCTCCTCAGCTAACTTTACTCCCAAGTATTTTATTCTTTTTAATGCTATTGTAAATGGAAATGGAATTATTCTCTTAGTTTCCTCTTTAGACTGTTCATTGCAAGTACATGGACACACAACTGGATTTTGTGTACTGATTTTGTATTCTGGAACTTTTGTAATAGATTTCTTAGGATTTTTAAATAGATAAGATTCTGTGATCTGCAAATAGAGTTAGGTTTATTTCTTCTTTTATTTTATTAAAAAAATTTAATGTTTTATTTTATTTTTGAGAGAGAGAGAAAGAGAGAGAGAGAAGGGGGAGGGGCAGACAGAATCCGAAACAGGCTCCAGGCTCTGAGTTGTCAGCACAGAGCCTGATGTGGGGCTCAAACCCACAAACCGTGAGATCATGACCTGAGCCAAAGTCAGATGCTTAACCGACTGAGCCACCCAGGTGCCCTTAGGTTTATTTCTTCCTTTCCACATGTGATGCCTTTTATTTCTTTTCCTTTCCCAATTGCTCTGGCTAAAACTTTCAGTACAGTGTTAAATAGAAGTGGCAGGAGTGAACATTTTGTCTTGTTTGTGGTCTTAGGGGGACACTTTCATTCTTTTACCATGGAGTGTGATATTAGCTGTGGGTTTTTCATAAATGCCCATTTTCAAGTTGGGGAAATTCCCTTATTTTTAATTTTTTTTAATGTTTATTTATTTTTGAGGGAGAGAGCGTGAGCAGGGGAGGGTCAGAGAAAGAGAGGACAGAGGATCCAAAGCAGGCTCTGCGCTGACAGTAGTGAGCCCAATGTGGGGCTCGAACTCACAAACTGTGAGATCATGACCTGAGCCGAAGTCGGATGCTCAACTGACTGAGCTCAACCCAGGTGCCCCAGGGAAATTCCCTTCTAACTCTGGTTTTCTGAATGCTTTTTACCATGAAAGAGTATTGGATTTTGTCACATGCATTTCCTGCATCATTTTGTGATAATCATGTGGTTTGTTCCCTTCATTTTATTAGTGTGGTGTGTTATATTGCTTTTCATGTGTTGAACCACCTTTACATTCCTGGGATAAATCCCACTTTACGATGATGTATAATCCTTTTAATTAAAATTCTTCTAATTAAGGAAACTGCTGTTTTGTCTGCTAGTATATTTTTTGGTGTTTTTGCATTTATATTGTTAAAGGATATTGGTCTGCACTTTTCTTGTGGTGTCCTAGTCTCACGTTGCTATCAGGGTAATGTTGGCCTCATAAAATGAGTTAGGAAGCTTCCCCCCCTCTCTTCTATTCTTTGGGAAGCGTTTGAGAAGGATTTGTAATCCTTCTTTAGCATTTGGTAGAATTCACCAGTGAGGCCACCAGGTCCTGAGCTTTTCTTTGTTCTGAGGTTTTTGATAACAGATTAAATTTCTTTACTTTTTCATGGGTGTATTGAGAATTTCTATTTCTTCATCAGTCAGTTTTGCCAGTTGTGTTTCCAGGAAATTGTCCATTTTATGTAACTTATTTAAATTTGGTGCCATCTTTCATAGAATTCACTTATAATCTTTTTTTTTTAAATCTCTGTAAGGCTGATAGTAATGTTCCCAATTTCATGTCTTTTTTTTTCTTGTTTTTCCCAAGCTTTATCGAGATTTAATTTACAAAAGTTGTATATATATATAAGGTATACAACTTGATGATTTAATATACTTACACATTAAAATAATCACTACATTTAAGCTGGTTAACCTATCCACCAATGCACATAGTTACTTTTTTTCTTTTGCTTGTGAGTAATCTGAGTCTTCTCACTTTTCTTAGTACAGAATTAGTATTTCTTTTATTTTCTTATATTGTAGGGAGATAGCAGCTTTGTAGGCTTCCATGTGTGCCTTTCCATATAATGTCACTTGTGCTAATATGAAGATTCTGTCACCTACCAAGCACATTATTGCCAACTATATACTGAGAGTCTGGAGGAAAAAACAAACAAACAAACAAACCCTGGGTGGACCCACAGAACCATTGGATGTCCTGTCAGAGGGAAATGAGACAGAAGTCCATTATTGCCTAGACTTCATAAGTCCCTTTATAAGCAGAGAACTCATATTCAATATTCTCTTTTTTTTTAATGCAGGTATCCTCCTTACCACAGTGCACAATTACCTTGGTAAAATAGATAAGGGTTTTTTTAGGAAAGGCTTGGCTGGGTTTTTCCGCCACTTCACTCAGAGGGCTCTGTCTGGGCCTGGGGGATGACTTAGACCTGGATACTTGGTGGGAGACTACAGTTTTCCACTACAGCTGCTAACATCAGCTTTCTGCTTGCCAGCTCTCGTTTTGTTTATTTTTTGTTTTCCTTATAAAAAGCAAATAACAACTCAGCTAGCTGTACACACATCTAGATCCTGGAACACTACTGTCTATAACATTGCCACAGATTCTGGTCAGTCAGATGAGACTGACCACCACCTTGGCCTTGCTGCCCAGTAGGGTAATGATGCTCACCCTGTCCATGATAGTTTTGTGCCACCATTGGGACCCTGCCTTTTGAGAATCCTGTCTTCTCCATTGATTGCCAATTCCATGCCAGCATTGCTTGCTTCCAACAATGGTTTGCAGAGGAGAGTCAGCACTGAGTTTCTCAAAGATGCCAGTGCCACTTCACCAGCATGTTCCTTATTTGAGCAGTGATTTCTCTGCCCTCCAAAGAAACAGAGGCCGGAGGTAGGACATCTGATCTCATGTTACAAATCACAGCTAAAAACCTTCCGCCCTGGACCTTCTCGCCAATTCCTCAATTTTCCAATTATTTCCATGCCATTTACTGTAGACTGTTGTTGTCCAAGCTTATATAACATGCATATTAGGCTGCTGGGTTGGCCCCTTTAAGGACATCAAACCCTGAGTCACATCCCTGTGCTCCCACGTTATTAAGTTCTCCCCCATGTCGACTTATATTCTGTCCCCTGACTTGCAGGCTCAATATTCTCAAAATCCATCGGCACATATATTATCTCACTTCATGCAAGTAGAGAAGAGCCACGTCCTACAGTTTTTCTGAATGTAAGGCATTTCCCATCCAAACAAAACTTTATTTTGTTTTCCTGTGCTGTGATCTTACCTAGTCTTACTTGCCCTTGTCATTAGTCCGATAGCAATGAAAGTTAGCAGAGATTAATATTGAATAAGAGAAGCAACATCTGTTCAGGCAGCTGCCCTAGATGAGGTCTTTGCAGGCTCTCCAGGAATGAGGCAGCTTCTCTCCAGTAGCAAGCATTAGGGGGTTCTCTCCAGTAGCAAGCATTAGGTGAGGTTTCAGGAGGATTCTGGGTATTCAGTGTTCTCCTGCTGGTCACTATAGCGTGTCTCGGGGTTCCACTTTTTCTTTGTCAGATTCATACATAAATATGGAAACCTGTAAATTCTGTGCATGCCATCTCCATGCAGCTCTGCCAACCAACAGTTAGGATCAGGACCTGATATTCCACCATCTGCCTTATGACTGCAGGAGAGGAGGTCTCCTTAATCCAGTAGATTAGGGTGGGTGACAGATTGGGCTATCCCGTCAGACACACACACCCATGATAGAGAACCAGTTTAGGGCAATCTTAGAGCCACCTTAACAACTACAACTGTTCAAGCTGTAAGGTATCTCACAGTCTACACAGCCAGCCCCCAGTCCAGCTGCATACCCCAAATGTGATCCTGGAGGAGAATAGATGTATGTCTTAGGCATGTCTTTCTTCTTCAGTGACTGCCTCTGGCATCGATGGCACCCCAGGAGGGACCAGGTCCTTTCCCGTCATCCCCAACCAAGAGACACCCACGATCTCACAAGTATGGGAAAATCTGGGGTTCTGGTTTCACTTATAGGTCATCATTCCATGATGCCAATCTTCTTTCTGTGGCACCTGAAATTTATCCTCAGAGCGGTCTTAAACCACATCTTACTCTACTGACTCACAATGCTATGAATCAATGGACAGCTCAATGAATGAATGAATGAGGTAGTGAAGAAAATATTAGAATGTAGAGCCAAATATGGCTATATGAGAAAGCTGAAGTTGAGTGACACATTTGATTCAGCGACATGATGTTTATAGAGGAACTAACGTGTGTTGTTCCAGTGCACAAGGTCCACACAGAGTGTGGAGATGGTGTGTTTCCAAGTACTTTCCAGGACCATGAGAACGTCATGTGGATTGGCTCATGCAGAATGCCTCAGGAGTCATTGGTGACTCTCAGGCAGAGTCCCAAAACGTTCTGTTGGGCCTGAAGCTCACACCATTTGGAAGGTTCTCTTCTAAAATTATGAAAACAAGTACAAAAGTGAATATTTAGGATTAGAAGAAAATTTATAATGAACCATAAAGGTGACAACTAAATTACTAAAATTCCAAAATATTATGTGTCTATCTATCATCTATTCATCTATCTATATAAATATGATGAAGCAAAAGTTCAAGGTGAAAGATACAATGGTTTTATTGTGAATCAAAACAGCTAACTCTTGAAAATTTTGCACACACACAAATCACTATCTTGGATTTTAAAAATGATTGTTGCTTAATGTTTGATACCAGTGCTCTTTCATGTAATAAAATAATGTGTGTGTGCTATATTAAAATATGAAGTACGGTTAAAAGCCATGTTAGGAAAACATCTGGACAGTTACACATCCAAGCAAGTAGAGGGAAGTACAACTGTTTGCAATATTTTAACAAATTAGTTTGTGAGGCATTTGGGTACTAGAAAAGATGATGACCGTGCTACCCACAAGTGCTAGAGATGGATCCAAAATGAATCCAGCATATTCCCAAGGTCTCAAATTTCCAGAACATATTTGCATGCCATAGAGAGCGGAACGATCACACATTTCATACAGACAGGGTAATGAGAGGTCTTCCTGCTAAAGTGTGGGTACAGGGGGAGTTAATTAGTCTTGCTCCTTGTTGCTTATCTCTTTCTTATTTTCTTTAGGATATTTTTATCAAATAGCTCTTTTTCCCGGTAATGCACAGGTGGCCCCTGTAGGTACTTTTTTTCTGCCTCCTTGTAATCTAATCCATCAAGTGCAGCAATTGAACAAATGATTGCTTCTGGCAGAAGAACTTCCAGAACAAAACTCACTTTGTCATCCCTTACCAGATTCAGCGTTTTCTTGTCTATTTGTTTGTAGATTTCTTGTAAATGTCTTACCACCACATCCAACTGGTCTTCGTCCTCCAGGTATGTTTCAACGCAGATCACGAACCTGCTCGAATTCCTAAATGATACCAGCCACCTGGACTGTTTCCTGCCTTGGACAATGTCCAGAAGATGGTGATCGGCCCCCTTTGTTTTCACGATGAAGTCCACTAGCTTCTGGTTGGCTCGGTCCCGAGCAGCCTTCATCCGGTCAGGGAGAATTTTCTTGCAGGGCTTCTTCCCGTCCAGGGAGGTCTCCTCCTCAGAATCTTCCAGGTCGGCATAATTCACCTTTGGGAAATCAATCTCCAGATCCCTGTCTTGGATGGCTTTCCTAATTGGGTAACTGATGTCAGCAGCATAATAGTCCAGGAAACTGCCTGCAAAAGAACCTCGCCTGAGCCTTTCTCTGTAGTGGGCAATCAGGGAGAGGCACCAGTTCACACTTTGCTCATACAATTTCCTGGCTCTCTTTATTAGTTTTTCTTTCTCTTTACAATCCAGGTGCTTTAATCTTCGAAGAGGAACTCGAATGCCACTCATTTCACAGTGCATGTTTGCCTCAACCAAAAGCACCCTTGCAGTCTGCTCTGTTTGGCTGACACTCTTTACCACTGCAGGCCAAAATGGGTGATTCTGAAATTTAAACCAGACCATCATTCCTCCTTCAATGGGACAAGGCCCTTGTGGAAAACCCATGCTTGCCACTTGTCCCATTTCTTTGTTGGCATTCTTTTTAATAGTGGTGGTGGGGTTAATAGCCTTTGAGTTGACTGAAGGTTGAAGTTCTTGCAGCCCTTTCTCAAACTCTGTCACCTGCAGCTTCCTTTTTCTATTTGCCAGACCGAGTGAATAACACCGCCTCTGGTTAGGGGCACTGGAGGATGCTGCTGCACCTTCCAAGCCTGGCTTCCAGGCAACCTCTCCATGGTCCTCAACATTCCCTGAGAAGGCAGAGCTTTCAGAGGAGACAGCCAGGGTCCTTGGGTAGGTGTCATGTGCCCCTTCTTTGTGAGCTTTGGGCAAAGTGAGGTTGAAGCTTGGTGACAAAGGTGGAAGGACACCTCCATCTTTAGCACTTGTACCCTTCTCTTTGACTGTGCGATGCAAAGACATACCTCTTGAGGTGTCCCTATTTCCTTTGCCTCCTGTCTTATGATCATCTTCTGAAAGTGATGGGAACTTTGAGGACACACTGCCGCTTCGCGAGGACTTTGCTCGCCTTTCCTTTAGAGTACGCGTGACCGTTGTGTGTGTGTGTGGTCGGCCTCCTGCCTTATGAACATCTTCCAAAAGTGATGACAACTTTGAGGACACACTGCAGCTTTGTGAAGACTTTGCTCGCTTTTCCCTTAGAGTACGCATGACCATTGTGTGTGCATGTGGTCGACCTCCTGTCTTATGATCATCTTCCGGAAGTGATGAGAACTTTGAGGA